>NW_020170435.1:72589-99131 GCF_000524195.1 Echinococcus granulosus
CTCCTCCTCCTCCTCCTCTCTCTCTCCTCCTCCTCCTCCTCCTCCTCCTCCTCCTCCTCCTCCTCCTCCTCCTCCTCCTCCTCCTCCTCCTCCTCCTCCTCCTCCTCTCTCTTTCGCATTCGGACACTCCGAATTGACAGGATCCTTTTCTTAATAAGCCTTATGGTCCAGACAAAAAGCAAATTCAGTTGGAAGTTATTTGACCTATCGGATCAAACAGAATTTCATCAGAAAACATAAAACTGACACTCGATCTGGACACTTCTCCTCACAAAAGCCTCTGTCGCCAAAGTACTGCCTCTGCAACAGGCAATGAATTATTCAGGCCTCTGCATTGTACCTTTCAGTTGGGTAATGGCCCAATTTATTGCCTAGAGGGCACCTTAGACAATTCAAAGTAAAATTTACACATTTTTTAAAACAACTGCGTGGAAGTGTGGAATCTTCCTGTGACTAGCCTGTTTCGAGTGCGGTGACAACAGCTGCATAAAGTGGAATTTCTCGTTGTGCCATTATTATCTTTCGGGAGGTAAAAAGAGGCTAACAAAGCATCTCACAATCCCTCCAAATCAACGTTTAACGAGAGTCCAGACAATATTTTACAGTGGTTTTCTTAGCGTCTGCACTCTGAATTGGAAGGAAGAAGGATTGATGCCTAGGGGAAAATCTCAAACACTTAGTTAGCCACTTTCTCTATTGTTTGTACCGTTTTGGATGATGCGTAAATCCATTTTGGAAATCCGGAGGAAAGTTCCCTCGGCACTCGGCAAACGAGAATCCTTGAAGGCTTGTAGTACTGATAGGGACTTGACTAGCAGAAAAAACTTAACTCCGAAGGAGCATTTCATCAGAAAAACAAAAAGTGTCACCTAGATTGTTAAAAACAAAATTTTATTCACCCTAGCCCGAGGCATCAAACACCCACCTCCACACAAATTCTCACTTCCGCCTTCACAAATGGTAACCGGACCACTTAGACATCATGCTAGACCATTAAACTTGCCGCCGACGGGTATAAGGGGTAACCACTTCCGCTAAACGGGAGTTATTTTGATCATTCATAAAAAGGAAGTGTTTGAATTATTTTAAAAAATCCCAATTTAATTTTCCCTCTAGCAAGACCTGATTTGACATTTCGTGGATGTACGTTAATTAACAAATAGGAGAATTTGAAATCTGTGGTTAATTTAAGATTTAGATCAATTTGCAATTTCGACTGAAGAAGTTTATCAAGGACGAAAAAATGTTTGAGTAATTCTGGCCAGGTAATTCCTGCTATAAACAGACACGTTGACTGTGTTTGCTGCAGTCCTGGTCCTGTCAAAATTCTAACTCCAGTAATCCGGAAAGAAAGGCTTCAAAACAGGTGTCTTTGTTTGCCAGTGCTTATGAGTAAGTATGAGGGTACGCTATGTGCATACGTGACCGTTAACCCACCAATCAAAACTGTCGGGGACCCTGCCTCGCACATTTCTGCTCTTTCATTGGTCTGTTCTGCACTTCGACCTAACCAATCAAGAAGGACCAAGAGATTGTGTGGTTTAGCGGGATGCTCCGCTGAAATAGCCTGCTTTACAGGCAAACCTACCACTTTATAGAGGAGAAATTAAATGCCTCAGAACACCGGTGCAGCTCTCTTTACCAAACCTTACTCTTTACTCTCCACCCCTCCTGTCTAGTACCTCTCTCTTCCTACTTCACACCCTCGCATCAGAGTGGCTGTTGAGCCTAGATGTGAATTTGAACTTTCTTACCGTCGCAAAACCAGTTCACCTATGCATAAAATGCGGTAGAGGTTATTTTGCGTGGCTTCTTGTAGAGCATTTTGAGGAGATTTGGTGGCATAACAACGCGCTGCCCCCACAACTATGTGGCGGTCGATGCATCACCATCGAAAAGACTATTTAGTCCTTTTCAGAATAGGGAATTGCTGCTATCAACCGGTGGTGTTTGTGGGCGTCAATTTGGATCCTGTCAAGCTCCTAACTGCAGTACTGAGGCTTCAACACTGACTTCTTTATTTTCCATCGAGTCAGAAGAGGTGCGACGCGTTCGTACGCGACCGCTGGCTCTCTGTGGGACGCACAAGGTGTTTGAATTCAAACGCATTTATAGTTTATAATTATACTGCTTTAGCCTTGTAGCAATTAGTAGCACCTATCTAGTCGATCTGTGCGCTATATTGGCCAATCAGGAGAAGCCGATCAAGAATACGAGTTCGGAGGAAAGACCTATACCTTCAAGGCAAGGCACGATCTAATGAATTGTACCTTACATGGAGATAATCATGCATGATATGTGAACTTTGGGATGAGATTGAGGAAAAGGAGGAGAGTAAGATAGGAGAAAATGCCTCTTGACCTTTCTCTCATCGTGGAGCGACGACTACCACCTTTTCTGGACAGTAGACGACCAGAAAAACCGAAGCAAGATAGAAGGGACAAGGGGGACAGGGCGGGATTCTCACTTGCCTTTTGTATACCCAACCGTACCCGAAAGTGGAATTCGCGACAAGGAGAGGCACCACAATTGTCCGGAAGACCTGACACCATGGCCACGGATTAGTCCATGCGGACTAGCCTACAATTTAAAAAGCCTTATCATTTCGCAAATTTACTGTTTTGCATTATTTCTCAGCTTTTTAATGTTCTTCTGGCCCCTTTTAATCATAAGGATGTGACCATGGTGATGCCATCAGCCCCAGAATAACCTTCCCACGCCAATTTCTAAAAATTTCCATTTCGGGACCAACTTAGCAGTCTTCTCGCGCTCCTTTCCCCTCTTCCCCCCCCCGTCTAGACAGCTGGGACGGCGTTTAAGTACACTTTAGGGTCAAGGTCAACGCATTATAATTAGTACACGTGACACCACGGGTTATTTGTCGGAATCGCCGATACTTTCATACCTGTATAAGTCAACAAAAACGTCTTCATTCGTTCCTCATCTGGTTGATTTCTTCAATAGAATTTAGGCGACTGACAAACACGAGAACTCCAGGCTCTTGGAATTATTGACAAATTACTGGTACCTTACCACTTCATCAAATCTCTTCAATAGACAATCTTTCTCAACAAAACTTCGCTTAAATAGGCCTATCTTAACCAGCAAACTAATCTTTACTAAAAATAAGAAGGACGGATTGACTTTTCAAGTGTAGAAGTGCCGTAAAACTAGCGGACATGGGAATTTCATAATTGCTTCCGATATTACATTTGAAATGTCCACCAACTCGCACACTATTCAAGCAGCATTTAAAACTACCTGTCATTTATCCTGTTTTAGTGCTTCAAAGCAATCGTCTAGAAATGTGTATTAAGAACATAAAGCCGGACCATGTAGGCTTATTTAAACAGACCTCTAGGAAAAATAAATTTTTTTCCTTCTTTTTTTAGTCGGTAACCAAAATCTGTCCATTTCAGTCGCCGTGTATATCCAATGAACGATAACAACTTCTCAGTTTTTTGGTATATTAGCAAATGAGGCTTATCTAACCTCAACCGTCAAAACTTCTGGAAAAAAATGTCACCATTTATCGCCTTTGATAGCTAAATCTATCTAAACCCAAACAGAATGGCCGTTAGAGCTGTTAGCGAAGGGGAAAGAAGTCAGAGTCCTTCGGAATTGTGCAGTGGTGTAATTCTCTCGGCTTTCAAATTGCTGAGACCGAAGGAGGCGGCATGTAGGAATGGATTCCGACTACTCAGTGAGGCTATTTGTGGGTCAAAAGTTCATATACTTTTGAGCACTTTTGAGCCGAATGTCATAGTGTCAGCTGGATTTGATGAATGTAATTCGAGCTTGCAGGCTTGACAAGTTGGATTTGGAGGGAGGACGGTATGCCATGTTGCAACAGCCTGCAGTCTCGAACCAAGTGGATTCTGATGAAGCATCACGGAGAGAAAGAGCCTCTGTTCGTAGAAAGCAGGAAATACATAAGCAACGTGGATAGAACCGCCTTCACTCGTGTTTGCCGATGGGAGAGGTCTAGTCGGAGAACCAAAGCCACTGAGAAAATGGGTCTCACCCACGTGTTAGACTTGGACAGGCAACAATAAGATTGGCTGTTTGTCAAATTGTTCTTTCCCTCATTCACTTGACTACAGTATTACAAAAACCCACTGTGCATCTCTGACTATGTGTTGACAGAATGAATGACTTACAAACTGATTCGCCTGTGATAAGAGATGGTTTTTGAGCTTTTGCCTAGCCAGGTTAGTTGAACGAACGAGTATATCATTGGTTGTAATTAAAAAACCCACCTACTCCACACCCCAAGGTGTGCTCCACTTCACATCCACAAGGTTTCGCCCCTTCGAATGCCCCAACAATCAGCGCTGAGATTTATCGTCGGTGTAAAATGACTCACTGCACTGCTGAAATGGTGAAAACAAAGTTTTATTCCTGCGTGGTAACGCAATGATTATGGGGTTTACATTATTGGATGGGATTAAGAGAGAAGATGGCACACCACATCATTTATATTAACCTGCTAAATCACCTACTGACAGCTATTTTTTCTTGTATCAGGCACCCGTATAGTTAATAGGCCAAAAAAAGTATGATAGAAACACAAGTGGTTAGATTTATTGCTTCTTAAAAGGATCTGCTATTAGGTTCAAATCCGTTGAGTACATCAAAACACCTCCAATTCACCAGACCTTATTTAAACAACCAACATTCTATGAGTCCCCACGGTTTAGTTCAAAAAGGGCGGCATGACTCTATGGTCTTCGTAACCCGCAAATTGGCTCATTGAACTGGCGGATTGAATATTTTTCCGCCTTTATGCAAATCTGATCTTCGTGGACGATCCTTGAAGCCTTGGCTTCGTTGCCACGGTTGAGGCAAAAGAGATCACCACTGAGGGTACCAGAGGGGCACCATTTCATGGAATGATACAAAATGAGACGTTAGTCTGTCTATTTTCCCCTCATTTCACTTGAAGTTGACACCGCTTCTATTCTTTTACTTGTATCGAGAAGAAAAAGGGTCGTAGAAGGGGAAGAAGAAATTCATAATGCTTGAGAGGATGTGTCACTGGGTTTAAGCTGTTTTGACGCGAGGTGAAAGAACAGTTGCTTATACTTTAGTATTTGGGGTGTAGACTACAACACCCAAAGTTTCGTGACTTGTAAGATTTCCTCTCTTGAAATGATTGATAAAACTTCTTTTTTTAATATTTAAACCAACGAAGGTTGATCAGTCTTAAGCTCTACGAATTTAATCTCACTCTTTTAAAAATTTCAAATTGTCTAGTAACCAAAAGTGCAAAGTTCGCAATTTTTTGGAGGCAAATGCGCCTATTCAATTGCTAAACGAAAATCGCTAAAAATGCACAAATGACGAAAAGTGTCAAATCGAATGTTTTGGAAAATTGAACTGAGTCCCATTTAGAATGCCAAAATGTTGTTTTCAAGTTTTACCAAAAGTTGATTTGAAATATATAAATTTGTTTTTTCCCTTCCCCCTCCCCTTTCTCAACTTTTCTCCGAGTGTAGCACAAATCTTCCCTCATGGGAATGCATTTAGCAGAAAAGTTGTTGCTAATTAGATGAACGTGCAATCGCAAACACATTTTGATTCCACCTCCTGGCGCATTGTCAACAATTATGTCATTTTTTCCTGTTCTTCTTTCGAATTCAGGGCTTTTCGACAACATTCATAATCACCATTTAAATTACCGAAACCTTTTAACATCCTCAAAATTCATCCTAAAGTGTATATTGAAAGATAATTTAGATTTTTTATATTTAGTAAACAAATCTTGCGCCGTCTCCTTCGTTGCCCTATTAGCTAAAAATTTTGATAAGTTTTGTTTTATTTCCCTGCTATCATTACACTGGTCATGGTGACATTTTAGCCTTAAAAGCGAGCAAAATTAATGTTTGGGTCGTGTCTTGTCCTGTATCCATTAGTAGCAATTAATTGTCTTTAGCAAATTTTTGACGCTTTAACATATACTGCCTTTTTATGTTACAACTACTATTCACTTACTCCACTGTTTTTAAAATTTCGAAAGGCAAGGGGACTTTAAACATGAATAGGTTACATTGTGAGCAAGGTAGAAGAGCCTGTTTGGATTAAACATGTCAGAAACTCCAAATCTTTAGAGCGCATAGTTCTTTTTTCTATTGAAAGTTGAATTTGACACCTCTTGTGGACGCCTAGATGTCACACTCCTTGCAAGTGGAACTGCACTAAGGAAAGACTCATATGAAACGTGGCGTCACAGTTCTACTTCACAGCAGATTCAGTATCCAACTCAAATTTGGCAGAAGTATTTGATTTTAAGCAGTGTAAAGGTAAACTTTTAATGTCATGGCAAAAGTGTGGGCTGTCAGAATCTCCGAAAACTAATCGGAAAAAATTAACTATCGCAACATCGAGATGGTGTTTTTGTTGGACTAAAACAGGGTCACTAATGATTTTGGGTGAGTCTACTTACTGCTGTCGCCGACGTAGAAATGGAGTCACCTTTGGAGATGGAATAGGCATGACCGAAACATCATGAATCTGAGGTGATGTCCAAAGCCAGGGGGATGATAAGTACTGATGGTACACTAAGAAGAAATTTAGTCTTTTAGACTGTGGTCTAAAATAAAGAAATGAATACCCATGATCAAGTATCGCATGCGTATTTGGGTAATAAAATGATATACTAGTCACCTCTACTAGAACCAAATTGATATTTTTCAATTTTTTTTAATTGGTTGCCCTATAAGGGAAAATCTTAATCGTTTCGCTCGTGTAAGTGATTAGATACTTATGAGCTGACGGGGATGCCCTCATCATTAAAGAAGTTTCTCCATTAATTAGCTTAAAGTTATATATTTTGTGCTACTTTGCTCCCCAACAATCTAAAACGCCTCTAAACTAGCAGGCTCCATCACTTCCTCCTAATTGGGCAATAACGAGAACATAAAGACTTTTGATTTGATCCTGATCACCACGAGGCCAAAGCAATACAGTCAAAAGCTTGAAATACGCAGGCATGCAACCCTCCTGCACGTTTGATCGCGATCCAGTAGTTGCATTCGCACGTGTGGTTCCCCCGCCTCATTCATACTCATTGTCACGTGAAGATGTTGGTTTCGAAGTTTGGAATTTGACTGGGTCCAAACTGACGTATACAAGCACCACTAGACTGCACCAGAAAATCCTATTTCTAAAAAAAGATTAGAGTCATTTGGATCGTGATGCACAGGCCACCACATGATTGTGGAATTGGCACTGTTGTGCTACCTTGCCTAAGAGGTCACACGAAACACCCTCCGCAGGTTCAATTACACATTTACACAATTACACATTCGAAGTTGGGCCTTCTGGTTTCTGCGGACTCTATGGTTTGAGGATGTAAATTAGCTGGATGCGAGTAAACAGTGGGAGTGGGAAATGTAGTAGAGGGTGCTGCATCGACAGATTGAGGCATCCCACCTATGGTCTATGATAGGAAGTCATCTCAGAGAGGCAAACATTTAAACAGGTCAATTGTTTGTTCCCTTCTGATTGGTCAGAATGAGGTCAAGACTAAACCAATGAAATAGCAGAACTGCGGGAGGCCGGAACCTCACTGGGACGCCGTCAGCCTCGTCCATTGACGGGGCGGCAGGCATGTATGCACACGGCGTACCTTCGTGCCTACTCGTAAGCGATGGCAAACAGCCAACCGTGTTGAAAATTTTTGTCTCGAGGTTACTCGGTTTTGGAACTCGACGTAACCCAAGCTGCTACACATAACACCAGTTTATAAGAAAGACGATGAATTGGAGAGGAATTTCTCCAAATGCGTGCCAAACTGGGACATCCATTTGTGCTGTTGCATCAAACCTTTCTATCAAAAACCCTTTTACCTGATTTGAGGATTCTCCAAATTTTTTGCGTTTTCGAAAGTGTTTCCAAACATTCTTTGAACTCATAACACCTCTAACCTTTTCTACAAATTCCGCTATTAAGTTTTTTTTAAAAAAATTCTTGAATAAAATTTGCCGCAGTAAAATTTTTATTGCCTGGGCAATATTTTGCTGGACAATTGAAATAAACACGTTGGCCAATGGGAGTGCAGTCGTGAAGTGCGAAGGCATAACGCCGTTATGTCCGGTCTGGTAATCCGGTCTCTTAACTACATAAAAGGCGGATTTTGTAGGTAATAAAGAATTTATACGTCATAAACTTTGTGGAAAATATCATTTATTTTAGCAGATGGGAAACTCGATGATACGTGATAATTAAATATTTGCTAATGTTTGTGCTTTTCCCGTTCCCCTTTTTTTAGTATCTTCAGGGCTAAACCAGAAAATAAGTGGACTTGGTTGCTTTGGTGTCAATCCAAACTTGTAATAATCCATACCGGTAAAGGAATTTACAATAAACCTGTCGGAAGTCTGGAAGGGTGTAGGTGTAATCTCATGGCCATTCCAACAGACCACTAGCGCGAAAGATGAGGAAATGAGTAGCCGTAACGATTGTTTAACCAAACAAAGCAACAATGGTGGTTAGTAGTATGAATTGGTTAATCAGACTCCTCTTCATTGGTTTACTGGATCAGTGACAGTCACTAAGTTTGCGGAATCCTTGTGGCTAAGGTTTTTCCTCTAGAGCTATCTCAGATTTAAAAGAATATAAAGCTGGCACTCCTATGTGGAGTTTTTTATGCCGAAAAAATTCCCTAAATGAAGAAATTATGCTCCAAATATATTTTTATCATGAAGTAAGTCTTGTTTTATAATGAGCGACCTTTAGCATTTGAGTAGTATGTTTACCTTGGTGGAGTCTTATCCGCTGTGATTAATATCGTGGGCTTATGTGTAAAAGTCCTTCAAAGAGGAGGAATGCTCTCGACTCTGAGGTCTATCTCATCTACGTCATATTTCAACCTAACCTTCTCCTACTGCAGAGAATGATCGCCTAACGGAGAGTTACCACAGACGAGCAGAACACGGGACACACGGTCAGAAAACAATCTGTCTCACCTATATGTGGCAGGTAGACAAGGCAAGCTGGTTACCCCAGGCCATAAAAGTAGATGGTGTGTGCACACCCCTCTCCTAGTGCCCAAATGATAAGATCAGGCAACTAGAGAAGTAAGAATTTTTCCCCAATGTTGCCACACAAAAAAACACAGTAGAAACTGCCTTCCAAAGTCACCCGCAAATAAGTCGGAAGAAGTTTGCCAAGGCAAAAGTTGTATCCCGTTAAGTATTTTCCTCTCCGAGGCGGTGTGGTTTCTTTACCGTCAAGTGTGTATTAGAAAATGTGGTATCCCATGTTGCTGCTTGGTGACAATGTATCGAATGTCTTCTTTGTATCGCCTTTTCTCTGTGAGAAAATTAAGTAGAAGTAAGGCTCTCCTCACCTAAGGTGTACATTTTCCCTCCGGGTTTTTTGTGTCTTTTCACTCCCTTTAAAATAAACTTTTATTCGTCCTTCTTTCATTCCTATCTAATGATTAAAAATTGATTCTTTTTCAGCATTGGAAATCTGCAAATGATTTCCTCGTCTGTGATGTGGATAAAAGTTGCTCAAGGAGTAGTAGTATTTTAGACACCATTTTCGAAGGATGTATAAGTTACAGTAGTACTGCCTTTAAGTAGTATATGAATGAAAGAACATCTAGAATGCACACAGATACTTAAAGCATATTTCAGTAGTATGTTTTAAGTGGCATGTTTTTCGATGTAAAATTTTTCTGATTTTCTCTCAAAGTTGATTAAAAAAGACAACCATTTTAGTTACAACTTATTAATTAAAATTTTTACTTACAAATTAAGGGATATGATCAGCAAAGCCCCAAAGGTATAATCAGGCATATCACTACTGGAGACAGACTCACTCGCATTATGCGGAAGGACTAGGAGGCAGTGGCGGTACCAATACGGTGGTTAAGCATATCGTTCAATAACTTCGCAGCCTCTCTTCCTCTCTAGACAACTCTTCTGCGTTGGTAGTCACAACGCAGTCCATGGTGTAAACACCAAACTCCAAGGCAGAGACGGAATTTATTAACTATTCATGCAGACGAGGATACAGTTATTTCCGACATTAGTGATGTATCTCACCGATCCCACCAAAATGGAGGGTTTTACCCTCTTTACTAAATTGTATACGCAATATTTAAACCTGGGTGATGGTCTATAATAAAATGCAAAGTCTACATTCCACATCCATTCCTCCTCCCCACGTCGTTTTCATTTCAGAAGTAAGTAGATAGAAGTCGAATTCAGCAGACGGTTTCAAGTCAGGTGCCGTCTCTATTGTTGCCTGCCATTTTGCCAAACACGATTTCGAAGTGGCTGGTGGATGTGAACTTGGTTTCAAAAACCTTTTTTTCTGTTTCATTTTGGCGATTACAACTCTTCCCTTTTCCCCTCTGAGGAACTAGGATGGTTCTCCTTGTTTATCAGCATAGAAGTTCCCATTGCAAGTGGACAAGGTCAAGGCCACTCTAGCTCACACGGTTGTACGCATTCACCGTACTCGGCGTATCGGTATTAATAAAATTTGTACTAAACCTTTGTAATTCTTTCATTCCCTGGTTGAAAACTTGACGAGGTCTCCTCTCATACACCAATCCAGCAGTTGATTACGGCTTTTTAGGATTATGTTCTGTTTAATAGGGGCGTTTAATTAAATGAAACAGAGGAGGATTGTCGCCATTTGGTCGCATTAAAAATCGTAATGTAGAGTGCTTTGGGCCAGTGGCGACAACTCGATTTGTTCCGACGGCAGACGGGAAGGATGGAAGCCGTGACGCAAAATTAATATGACATCTAAATGGATTCTTTGTGCTGCTGAAAATGGACTATTTGTAGGGGGTTTTTTTTTCACGAGCACGCCTGAGTGTTATAGACTTTGCTATGTACTGCTGGATTAAAACACCAGGCTTGGCTTTTCTTTTACCTTCCTCTCGTGGATAAATGTGCGTACGTCCCTGACTGTATATACCACAGCTGAATAAGTTCGTGGGGCTTTTTTATCAGCAGTTAACTAATAAAATGAATTACAGAGGATATTTATGAGACTCCAGTCAATTCTCAGACTAGTCCTTTGAAACTTCGATGGCAAAATAGTCGTTTAATCTGGCAGAGGTGACACCGGCTTGTCAACTGGACGACCGAGTTTGATTCGGTTGTACAACTGTAAAAGCTCCTCATGTGAAGTAGGCACATCCTAGCTGCGTTGATAATAAATTTACGCCCACACTAAGGCATCACATTCATGAGAGACCTTCTGCTCCTCATCACGATGAAAGAGGTGTCTCCTTCAAATACGAACCTTGACGAGGGTGAGGGTGAAACAGTGGGTTTACACCTCCACGGTAGTAAACGCGATAGCAAGCTGTTCGATGACAGTAAACTCGATGGGATGTCAAGCTTGCCTTCATTTCTTTTACCGTGTAAAAATGCACCACGACTACATCGCCTGACTACTCAACTAGTGATGAGAGATGGTATCAGGGCTTTTGGATGCCAAAACTAGGTGAGGGCGTGGCTTACCATCTAACTTCAAATAATCACTCTCTGTGAGCTATGTGCTAGATTCAACTCTAAGGTACCCAAGAAAAGTTTCTTCATCCGCTTCTTATAAGATGGTTAGAATTTTGACTAGTGAATCGGTGGGAAGGCAGGTTTCTTTTGCAGGAAAACTCAAGATCTCACATTATACTGAGACACAGATTTGAAATGAAGATACGGCTTCATCCTCAGTATTTCCCTCCTTTATATCCAAACTTCAAGCGATTGTTACTCTTTTGTAGCATGAGACCATCACACGCAAGGGACAACAGATTCATGAGAAGTGGAAATTAACTTTTCCTTCGCTTTTAAAAGTAAGCTATTGTGCAAAAGTGGGATTTTAGGGGCTAATGGCTCATTATTACCTATTGTTTTCTTCTTCATTCTGCCGTTACTCTTTGTTTTGTCTTTCCACTATTGTTAATTCTTAAAAATTATCTTTACAAAGTCTGGTAGGAAAGCAGTGTCAAAATTTGAAAAATTAAGAACAAAATAGCCAGGAGGAACGTTAATGAAAATTAAAAAGAATAAGAGATTGCTCTAATTCACGTAATTCCTGGAAAAGAACAAACTATCCCATTTAATGCGAAATTCTTTTTATAAAAAGGAAAAATTTTAAAGTTAAGGGCAGGTTTAAAACGACTACTCATAAACATATGAGCGTCCGAGTTATCCTTAAGGTCTTAGCGTTAGCAGCTATCACACAGAAAAAGCGAAATGCTGTTTTGCTAAGAATGAAGAGTTCATGTAGGTAGCTATACACTAAAAATGTCACTTTACTAAATGCCTTCTTTTCTTCTCTTGGTTGTTGTTCCCTCTGGACCTACCAATGTCACTCTTCTGCACCTCGATACTGTCGCCAATGTAACGACTCGCGTCGTCTCTAAAGACATGATGAAGCATATCGGTGTAAAAGAATGGCGTATAATTGGAGTCAAAAGGTCACGCAGACCAGAGGCACAGATGACTTTCCACATCACAAAAGTCTATGCGGAACCCACCGAGACTGAAGATCCCGCGTATCCAAAGGTGCACTTAAACAAACGCCATTCCATCACGAAATTCAAAATTCAAACAGACTTAAGATTATGCTTATTCAACGGCTATTAATAAAAGGGTAATAGATCTTCCAGAATCATGCGCTGAACACAGAAACACAGCTAGAGGAAACTTTGTAGAACAGGGACGAACAATTTTTTGAGAGGTTAAGCACAAATTTACGAGTTTAGATTGGTGTCAGAACAAAAAACACATTTAACTATCACAGAAGTCACACATCATTTTGGAGGAAGTCGATGCATGGGAAGATTTTGCAGATTAGGTGAATTTGCATCATTCTTCCTTTGGTGAAAAATGAAACAGCATTCAAACATCCTTCGCAAAGTGGTGGGAAACATTGTAGCAATTGGATCAAAGGGACGTCAGCTGCTCTCTTTTTTACTTCCCTGATTGGGTTGATTATTTCCTCACCAGATTTGTGGTGTGAATCAGAAGGCTGTGGAGGAGTCATGACCATCTTGTGAGTGTTTGCGCTTACCGTCAAGAAACAGATTTGAAGGATTCCGGTCCTGTGGGCATTTGATTACTTAGATCCATCAATTCTTCAAGCTCTACTACCACTCTTGTAGTACGGAGATCTCGAAATCCTTAAGTACTACTGCACGATGTCAGTGCACCTTCTTCCAGGTTGACATTTCCCCCTGCATTACTTGGAGAGTTACATTGATGCCAGCAATAAGCGAGTCCGAATTAAGAGATGGGGAAAATGTATGTTAATTAGCAAAAGAGAATCACCGTTTCTCGCAGATTTTTTTTCCAGGCATTTTGACCTGCGGAAATCCGTGCAACCTAGTACAAATAAGAATGACGCCAAGCAAATTTCTTGCTGTTTAAATTCACTAAATTTATAAGCTGTTATATAGTCATATTTCTGGATGCAAATTGGAAAAAAAGATTTTTATAACTGTTTCGCAAAAAGTGTGTCAAAATTTGTAATATTTTTAGAGAAAGTGGGTGATGATGAAACAATGAAATTGGATGCGTATTGGTCGGAAAGAGGAAGTCGTGGAAGATGTGCCCCAACCGATGACAAGATGCAGATAGACTTGTTAGAAAATAAGGTGTTTTAAGGGAAGATATAGCGAATTGGTATTACATTAATAAATTCCAAAAAATACAATCACTAGCCCACTCTCATTCCTCCCAACCCATAGGCCAACCCACCCTACCCATGGGCATGTCCGCTTTGTGGGTCTTAATAACTCGCATGCTGAGTAACAAAGGAATTAAGGGTGACATCTGCTTACTCCATAAAATTGGATACACCGCCAAATGCTCCTACGGCTTGAACTCCAGAAGCTGACCAGATTCGGACATAGGAGTTAGTGGGAAAAAGAAATCATAGGATTTCGAGCTTCATGCAACCATAAAAATTGCTCGTAAGAGATGGACATTGATAAAATCCCACCCTTATTCCCAAAATTCAGCTGATTCACAGGTCTCCTTAGGCATGAGACGAACACATGTGGAACCAGAGGCGACAGGGTAAAATTGCGGTTAATGCGACTGAATTTGTAAGACATTTAAAGGCAAAATATTTTGTGATAGTATAAATAAGAGAAACTAACTGTTTTTGCAAAAAAAATAATATGCCCATTTTGTTTACCTCAAAAGTTTTCTGCAGTTGTGAAAAATTTGCCATCTGAACATGAACACATGATATGGCTTTTGCATTGTCATGTGGTCCGGTTGTGAATGATTAGTTTTTAGCAAAAAGCAAAATTTGGTAAAATAGCTGCTAGGTAGCTTGGATATCCTATCTCAAAATGAAACACGGTTATAATGTAACAAGTTGGGAGATTAAAGTGCCCTCAATTTTGAGGATAAATGATACAATCTACTTTAATTTACTTCAACGACACAGTTTATTACTGAAAAATATTTCAGAACAAGTCGTCCATAGACTTTTCTAATTTTTCGTAAGTTATAAATTATAATATTCTGCTGGATTGCTTTCTTTTTTTGATTTGACAAAAAAATTAGTTGCATGAGTAAAACTTCATCTCAATTATTAGGGGTTATAGACGAAAAGCACCAGCGAAGGTTGTTTGTTTTTACACAAAACATTAATAATTACTTACAAAAGGACTTTATTTTAAGCATAAGCTGCTTGTTGTGTCTGCTTCCCCACCAAGTTGACAAAAACACATGCTAATGGACATTTGGAAAAAAAGCAGGGAAAGAGCTCGTATTTTGTTCATTTCACGAACTCAGTATGACTGATTGACATGCCAATAAAAAGTTGAGGGTGGTATCTTAAAAATGCAGCAGTATACACTCCATTCTTGATTTCTGCATCTCAAAGCGTTGAAAGCAGTAAAATGCGTCAAATGAGGGGTTTTGATGAATAGAAACATCGATAAACAATGAAGCTGTCAAATAAAAAAGGCTTTTAAATGATTTGAAGGCTCCGGTTTTTTATTTAAAACCGAGTGCATTGTTAAAAATAAGCAAATTATTTAGTAGACTTCCATACTGAGTGATTAAAAAAAGGGACAAGAATGAATGAACAATATTTGTACAATTGTCCATCAGTAAAATATAAAACCCATGCTTGCTTCAAGTGCACACTAAGTTTTAGGGATTCTCCACTCGCAGCGGTGTTTAAGTTTCGTAAATTTTCTTTCATGCTGATATAACTTGTCTCAACTTAGCGAAAGGCTTGGGGCGGTGCGTATCATTGTGGTGGTGGAATTCGGCCAAAGAAACAACTACCGTGTTTAACTGGGAACTCATAGCGGAAAGGCCACAGAATCCTCGACCACTTCTCCATTTCACTTCAACCTCTGTTCTGCACGGTGGCTGCTGACAGCTGAGGCGGCGCTGGACTTAAACGATCTAAAGTTGTCTGTGCAGAGATGAGTATACGTTGTGAATGCATGATACAATCTCCACTTTCCCAGTCGCTGAATGGAAGCCAAATAAACGGCTGATCAGCATTGAAAGGTGAGCATGGTTAGAAGGGAAGATCACCTACTAGAGAGGACAAAACTGTGTGTCCATCACCAAAGTCGAGGGAAAATTTCTTCTTGCCTTGATGGAAGACCATCTTGTGGCCATAATTTTTACTTTATGCATGGTTTTTGACCGACTATTGAGGTTGCACTGACTAAAGGGGAGTGAGCGACCACTGCAATTGTCGTAAAATACCGTGTAATAAATTCGCCTCCTCGATCTCTATAGAACAAATCTCCATCTCGATAGCAATTCACCACATTCGTACCATTTTTGATAAAAGCCAATCCACCCTCCTTTGTACTTATGGTGGAGTTGATCAGTCTTAAAATATCTTTGGCAAGTACTTAGACTTAACTGGGCGTAACTACCCATCAGCCAATGCAAGCTTCCTGAAGGACACGAACCCTGAAATCGCCTTCTTCTTCATTGTCATCAGATTCTGTCACGTTGAGCATCATAAGCGAGGGTCAGGTCTTCGTCCGGCAAGTCCTTTTTTACTTTAAAAGACCAACGAGGCAGCGTTGACAGGACTGTTGAGATCACCTTGTCAATCGAGGCCATGTTCTACGATAACGAAGACCAAAGCGCAAGGTAAAAGGATAGCCCTTCCAAATTTTGAAACAATTGATAATTTAAAAAAAAAAACAAACTTTAAAGCTTGTCATCAAGGGTATTTTGAATCCCCTACTTTGACATTTTTCGCACAAAATTTCAAACAAGTCGCAGCATCTTAGCTTTGATAATGAAAATTTGAATAAAAGTACATTTGAATGAACTTAAGAAAAAGGAAGAAAACCTTAAAGTGTTTGTTGCAGTTAGTATCAACTTGACGAAGGACACATCGTTAGAATATGCCTCGCTTAACTCTCTGGTGCCGATCGCCGAGGATTCGAGGTGGCCGATGTATTGAAGGTGTAGGCTAGGTGGATGCCTCTTGTATAGACACTACGCGGATTCATTGCCTTCTTCAGACGCGGATAAACCGAAGTATACCAAAATTTGATACTTTTTGGGACGTTTGCTGACAAAGGGACCCAAAAAAAAGTGTAGAAGGAGCTTCACATCAATGCCCTAGGAGATCGGGGTGGGAGCAAGGGACGAGCCAGGGAGACGACGGCCTGTTCATTTGCCCGTCACTGCCACAAGTTAGCACAAGTCGGTGGGAAAATATGTTAAAGTGCACAGCGCCAAATGTAATAACGTCAGAATTAGAAAGACATTGAAAATCCTGGAATCTAAGAACCAGAAGAAATGGAATCCACTCACATGATATGCTGTAATGGATGAATGCCTCCTAATTCGCCTTTCCTCTCCCAATTAATGGATGTGTAAACTACTGAAGGTTGCCTTGGTTACGCTACTCGCCAAATCCTTTTTCACCATCAGGGAAAGACTATCCTTAATCCATGTGGTTAGCACATTGTTTCCTCATTGTATTGTTTTCCTTTATTAGACGGGCACTTCAGTCTCCGCTTTGCAGCATGGCTACCGGGTCATGCCTGTTACCTTCCATTGCTTCTGTGAGTTACAAGTTATTTACTGGCTTGTTATGACTTCAAGGAGGATTCAGAGTGCTGTAACATCTTATCTGAATGCTAAGCTGAAGTATCCGCAACATTCCAGTCGAATCCAACTTGGTGCTTGGAGCAGTAGGTATCATCTAACCCTTGCGTCCCCCACGAACTTTCGTCGGACTCAAGGGACATTTTACAATATTAGGTGGGGGTTAAAAAATGAGAAGAATAGGCAAGAAAGCCTTAAATGCAATTTGCAAGACTCTTCAAGTCCCAAGAGGAAGACTTGGTGGGGAAGAAAGGGGAGATGTTGATAACACTTGTGTCATCTACAAAGGGGGCACAATTTGATGGAATAATTGGCATTCCGGGAATGTTCATCATCTTCCAAGAGATCTAAAGCAACGTATTTCCGTGGAGAATTCAGGGAAGAGTAGGAAGAGTTTGTTCATTTAAGTGCACGCAGGTAAGAGGTCATTTTTGTGCCAAATTTTGCAACCGCTTTTATCACCAAACCTGTACCTCTGAAAAGCATTAATCGTGTTGCATTTGCTCTTGGAAGGCCTGCTTCTTCACCTCCTCACCCATATTTGAGCCCTTTTTTTATAATGTCCCCTTCAACCCTTCCTCCCTCTTTTTCCCTTTCTCTCTCTCCTTTTTTTCATTAACAAATTGAATATTTAAAAACCGAATTAATGGTCGTGAAGCGAAATCTACCTCGGTATCGTGTTACCGGAGGCAATTTTCCCTCTCACTATTCCATCCACATTAAAATCACATCAAGTTCTAAAAAAGCAGTCTTTTAATTCATTCATTTTAAAAGTCTTTCATAAAAACATGTAAGAAAAGGGATTTTGTTTGGAGCTACAAAGTCGTCGGTAGACTTTTTCAGTGCGATTGAGTAGAACCGCGGGTAATTTGTTTTAAGGCAGGAGGCAGGAAAAGTTGACGCCCAGTCTGTTGCCTCGGCGATGTGCAGCCGACTTTCGGTTGGAAAGCGAAAAGCAGGCTTAATTACCTTTTAAATATATACGGTCTTTTAAGAGCAATTTGTAAGGAAATATAAGGCAGATGGGGCCAAAAATGATTCCTGAGTGCTGAAAGTAGTGGAAATGTGGCACTCTATGCGCTTTCAGTTGGCAGTGGTTGGAGAAACAAGGGTGGCCTTTGCTGTCACTTCTTCTTCTTCCTGGTGGATAATCCCTGAACCAACCGGAGGACCCATGCATTTGAAGTAGGGGAGCACGGAATCGCAGGAAGGAAGGGAGGAGGGGAGGAAGGAAGGAAGGAGGGAAGGCAGGAAGGAGGGGAGGGAGGGAGGGAGGAAGGAAGGAAGAAAGAGCCTCAGGACATCCACCTAATGACTCTGCAGGCAACGGAAATTCAATCTTCTTCTTTCTCGCCTCGACCTTCTTGACGAAACAATTAATTTATGTCTCATGAGTTAATAAAATGAATTATTACCTCTTCTAAAACCAATTACTTCAAACAAGAATATACCTTAGGGGATTTTTTGCTTTTAAGAAAAGTTTTTAATGAATGAGCAATTTTAAAGAACAAATAATGAGGTAGTGGAGCTTTTACTTTTCGTAGTGACACTTTCGGTTGATCTACAGTAAAATTTTTGCTGTTTCATCCCCTCCGCTGTTTTTAGGCCTGCAAATCGAAACGATTGGCTAGGGGTAGACATCTTGCGTTGTTTTGAAATAAAAAGATTTGCAAATTATCTCAATTCTGTTGAAGGCTCAGGGTTCGTTCCCACCTTGGGATTTCATGTAATCTGACTGCCCGTCGTCCGAAGGGTATCTCCAAACTGGTGCGGTCTACAGTAGATATTCACCAGCTACCCTAACTACACAATTTTCCGAAAGGCTCATCTTTTCAGTTAAGATTTCTGGTTGCTGTTAAAAAATGCTGCGTGTTTTTTTGAGGAAAGCTTAGTAATTAAGGTGAGGCCATTATCTTCCATGTAGCTTGATAACAATAAAGCTTGGTAAGAGGAAAGTATTAGTGGCGTTTAGATCAAATCGGGACAAAAGGCTGCATTAAACAAAGAGAAAAGGGAGCATTCGAACTAAGTACAAACTAGATCAACTTCTTGCATACACCTCAGCTTATATTTCTCATTAATATAAGGCGTGGAATGCACAAACTTGACAAGTGGATTAAGTGGTAGGTTGGTGAATACGGGGTGGATGGATGGATAGGTGGTGTATAAGGAACTGATACGGTACGGCTATGGGATGAATGGAAACGGATGGATGGGTGGGCACGGAATGGATTGGCAGATAGATGGATAAAGGAAGGATGAATGCATACGAGATGGAAACGGAATGGATGAATGGAAAGATGTATAGGGGATGGATTGATGAATGCAGAATAAATGGATGGGTATAGGATGGATAGATGGATGGATACGAGATGGATACAAGCTAAATATAAGAGCGGTACCAGCTTTTTCTTTGTATGTTGTCCATTATTCTACCCACCACGTTTCGGAGACGCTTTCAATGAGTATCGCAAGAAGCTGCTCCGCCTTTACAGTCCGTAAACGTGGAAGTGGAAGGATCACTGTATTATCCAACCGACGGTTTTCGAAGAGGCAGTATCAGATACACTGATGCCAGACCATAACTAAGGATACGTGAACCTAACCACACCATCCCAGGAAGAAATTTACCAGTCCCTTAATAATTCAACGCTCAAGACAACCCCTGTTGACCTTTAAACCGTTCAACAGTGAAGACGGTCTTATTTGGAATAGACAGACGACGGGTAGATCAACAGCTGGGATGGCGAGACAAGATTACCATGTTCATCTTTATATTTTTCTTTCCTGTTCCCAAAAGGACAATTAACTTTGAGGATTGCCTTCAAGCCTTCCTGTCACTGCTATTTTACGTTTGTCATAAAAGAGAAAATTGAAAGTAACGTCATATCAGGAAGGAAGTAGGTTAGCATAAAGAGGAAATAGGGCTTCCGATTTCGAGGGAGCTCATGAAAGTAGATTTTTTGCTATTTACTCCGTGACCTCCTCTTTGAGAAAAGTTAATTAAGTTTTCGCATAGTATGATACTTTACCCTATCCTTCTGCTCTCCTTACTTTTGTCCGACAAAGGTCCCACATTGCCATATTTTACCTGTTACTTATAATACAGGTAGATTTCATATACGATTCCACGTTGTGTAATGCAGATCTCCCTCCTTCACAAAGCATTAATGCAGGTAAGGTCGATGGAGAGTTTCGCTTGAACGAGGGGCGTTCAAGTCAATCGGAGACTTGGGATGTTACACAATTATGAATAGAAGGACAACACTGTGACGGTATTACAGTGTCAAGTGTGCTACGTTGACCTTTGAAGCAGTCGATGACATTCCAGTCCTGGAGGTAAATCAATCCATCAATTAGTCTGTACATCTATTTCGAATCCACCTCGTATATATTCATCCATCCCATACCTATCTTACCTGTACCCATCTGCGCCTTATCCAACGGTCCATCCCCTTGTCCAGCATCCATACATTCATTACATATCTGTCCACCATATACTTAGCCAAACATTCATCACATATCTATCCACTCCGTATTATCCATCCATCCAATGATCCAACCACCGTCCTGTCTACTTTGTGCACTTCAGTCACGGGAACAGATGCCTCTGCAGAGCATGCTGCCCTAGCTTGTACCAGCCCAAATACTCGCCACTCTTCCAAAATTAAAAAAGCTTTTCTTTGCCTGATATCACCAACACGTGTTCCATCCTATTACCAGCGGAACTACGCTCCTCTCTCATCCTACCTATCCGTGTCATGTCTAACCTCCCTCCAGTCGCCTCCAATTGGCCACTCCTACATTCAGCTTCAATGCAACATGGGATGCAATGGTGCTGCCCTTTGAAGCACCAACAACGCCCACCAATCACTCATGGTCTCCGTGGAACAATCTCACTTCCAAATGCACGCTTTATCAACCCACTCGATCACTAGGTAGACACCCATGAGCAGTCTACTGCCACCGAATGTGGCATGCATAATTCAAACAGGAATTCGGAGTGTTAGCACTCAACCGAACCTTCACATTACACTACAACATGAGGTGTGGTAACTTCCCTACTCACCAGTGGTGCAAAAGCATCCAGGGATGTCGGAAACGGTGTCATTCAGTCTGTGAATTGCCGTTTTTGGTGAGCAAATGACCCGTTTATTGGCGGACGAAAGTGAGCTGAGCGTGTAGACATTCCCATTAATAATGCAGTGGAAACTAGTGAGTCTTGAGTGGAGTCAACGCTTCCGTCGCTTTGTTCCGCAAGTATGAACAGCTAATTTCAGAGTCCGTTCAACAACTTCACATTACGCAGCACTTGCATGAAGCCCTGGAAAGGGAGAGGTAAAAGTGAAGTAAAAAAGTGTAAAGTTGCATTGAGGAAGAGATATTGAGTAGTTGGTTTTTAAGGCTTTGCTTAGAGGCCTACAGTGCTATGGATGGGTACTGGCTCACGAAACACCTCCCATGTGAAATACCGACACGGAGTGGCTAGCATTTGGACCACAGGAAGTGTACAACCTTCAAGATCCAATCCATTCACATTGAGGAGACAAATGACTGAGGATGGAATCCAGCCTCTACTTAGCTGGACAGGAAGGTAGTGGAGGTCTTTGTATCACTGCATTTTGGGTGAATCCCCAAGTGCCCATCTGAACTGCTAGAGTCGATGCAGACAGACATATGTCAGACAGAGAGAGAAAGACAGATGCGTATGGACTCCACACATTAACACGACTCCAAAAGACACTCAAAGGCTTTCCAATCTGGCGATCTAGCAAACTTGTTGCCCTCCATTTAGCCTAAAATACGGTACACAGCTATTCGACGACAACCCGTGTTTGAGAGTCGATTGGGAAATCCACATGCCTAACATATTTGAGGTATATATGAGGCGAAATGGGGACAGTGGAGGATGCATCCGTAAATCACCCTAAAATCGTGCCTCATAACTTTCCTATGTGTGGAGGACAAAAGTTGAAAGAAATCAAACAAGGCTCTCCTTATCGCTTTCCACTCTTCCCTTTCGAACTCTACCGTGTCACTTGGTCCCTCATTTTGTAGGATTATTCACCACTCGTCCTTTGCAATAAAGGGAGGCGTTGACACTTGTGATGCCACATCCTACATGCGGGTGGACTCGCGTGTGTCAAAGTAGGCCTATTTGAGCGTCATTCTCTCAGTAGAGTGGCCTTTGATGTGCCTCTACAACCACCGTCCTTTCATCTCCACCCACCACACACACACCACGTGTCCTTTCAACGCGTCCACTCTATGCATCCAGTACTTGTTGTGGAGCACCTCCGAAAGGAGGCGTTTGTGGTGACAAACAGCACGACACAGAGTCAACCGGTTCTACTAATCAGTTATCCAACATTCAGCATCCAGTATGCAACATATAGATGCATCATCATCAGACGGACGTCCCCCTCCTGACACTCGTCACCAACTACGTGCCACATTCATGTGGCACGGAATTGACGCCAGTGTGTCATGCAGCAGTGAAGTCGGTCACTCAATGCTTGAGCAATGATGATAATGGTTGTTTAATGACACGTTCAGTGGAGAGGCGAGTAAGTGGCAAGATGAAAGGCAGAAAGCCATGTCAGAGCACTTCACTCATGCCTTGTATTTGACAGATATCAGCAAACTTGAAGGACTGCCACATTCCTCATCACTTCTTCATCTCCTCACTTCTTGCCCTCCTTAGTCCTTAATACGACCTTATGTGCAGTTTTGACTCCTAACTGACTCTCTTGCGATAAGAGGTGGCTTGACATGGGTGTTGGAACTTACAACGAACGAGCGTATTAACATTAATATCCAATCAATTCCCTCTCTGCTCATCTAACTCATCCACTTGCTACAGGCCGAAGAGAAGGTCACGTACCAGTCGACCATCTATTGACTCGATCCAATTTCCGTCTCCATCTCCCCTCCTTTTCTTCACCTTGCCCCTCCCCTTCCTCTTGATAGTGCTGTTGGAAATCAACTGGAATAATACACTCTCAAGTGGTGAGAGTGAATGAGTGGGTAAATGCGAAGTTGGCAGGTCACCGCTGCATCACTCTCTTCGTACTGCCTCGAAACTTACTTGTGACCAGACTGTGGGGAGCACACTTTGTTTGGAATTGTAAAGGATACTGCCCTAATCGCTCTCGCACGCCTCCACTTCCACTGCCATTCTCCGTATTCGCCACATACTTTTGTTATCATCAAGTGATAATTGCCACCTCTTTGTGGTACCATCTTCACAAATACACACGATCTCTTAGTAAAACAGGCAAATGAAGTTAGAAAAAACAACGTGAGGTAGGAGCTTCGATGAATACAGGTGGACTTTTTCTTGGCTTCTGCTACGAAAATAACTTCTTGCACTTTATATTATCCTCCTATTCCGGTCACAAATTTCACCTCATCTGCCATCGAACTTCTCAAACTTTGATGCGTTCTTCCCTCTGGCCACCAAATTTGTCTTTTCAAGCTCTCCCCTCCTCAGTCATGCTACATCTCTCCAAATGGGCCAATCATGTGGCTTTGGTAAACTAAATTTTCCCTCAAGACTAAAAAACTCGACCGCATTCCTAGACGTAAGTTTAAAACCAGCTTAGATGATGCTCGACCGGACCTAAGGCTACCGTTTGCCTGTCAAAGCGTAACTTCTGCGCCTAGGCCCTTTTCCTTTCCATTCTACCCTCTGAAAAATAAATTATTTCGAAGTTGTCTTAACTATAAAAATGAAATGAAAAGTTTTTCACTCTATAGGAAGGGATTGTTTCTTCGAGTTCCATTAACTTACCTTTGTACTACTCACAATGCACATCAAAGAGGTGTTGCAATAAAAGGGAGCTTATTCTTTTCCTACTAGCTTAATTTAAATGCAAAAGGAAGCAGTATTGTTGTTTTCATTTACTCAATATCAGGATTAAATGCTCAACCGCAGTGGACGGTTGAAAGATTCGCGTGACCGACGATCTAGGATCGCAGTGATTTCTTAGTCCACAGCGCCATGGACACTTCTGTGACCATTCCGCTTTCGTGTGAAATATCGGTTCATGGCAGCAATTTGCCGTGAAGGTAAAGAATTGAAAAAGATTAATAATTAGAGAAACCATTGAATAAAATCATTTACTGCTTGTTTCGTCCGTGGTAGAGCGTGATGGAGATCTCTCGAATGGTTCATTCATGGATCTTAATTCAGATATATAGGAATTTGGAAAACACTGGGTTAAGTTAAAATACACTAAATTGTGTGGAGCAAGTCAAAGCCTTTGCGGACTCCAGATGTCTTTGGTAATTTCGTATGTCCCGATTTGACTTGAACGATCGTTCTGAAACTTATTGTGCTACTGATGCGATGGAATAAGTAGTGTTTGATTAAGAAACGCAAACACCTTTTCTTAAAAGATTTTTTGAGAAAAAATTGCTCATTTGTTGTTGCACAAAAAAGTCGATTTTTTTGGGATTGGGTCTTTTGAGAGCTGAGGGGTCAAATCACTTGGTACCATAAGGTACAGGTGTCCAATCCACCTTGGATGCATTCGTTTTTTACATTAATTGCCTTTTTTACTTTAAAAGGGAACTTTTTTGGGTGAATGGCACTCTTCTTACCTCTGCTGAGTCCTCTCAGAGCCAGAAATGAAGTGAAGAGCTACGTAATTGAAATCCGTTAATGAAAACACAGGAAGGGTTTATCGCCTCGAGCCCCATGCTACCCCCGAAGGGGTATGCTAGTAAGACTGTGAGTCGGGGTAGAAGTATAAGCCCTGACGACTAATGAACCCCACGGCTCCTATTCGTCATTGAGCCTTACAGGAGAGCTTGCCTCTTTTAGGAGGATACACTAAGGATCAGGCGGTGTTTCTGAGTGTCCCATCGTTTGAAGGACACATATCCTTTCTACAAAGAGACTAACTTGGAAGATTAAGGACTGTATCTCGTACTACACGCATTATCATGCGGCTGATGGTTCACGATAAAAAAGTTGCTTCAAGGGTAGATTGGTAGATGGAGGAGGGAAAGCATTCCACCGCACTCAATGCTGGAGGCTTGACCCTTGTGGGTGGTCAATTTCTACTGATCCGCTCAGTCTACAGCAGCCGTCTCCTCCCTCTGTATGGTGGTTAGTTAACATTCACTGCTGCTTCTGCCCCTCCAAGACGTGAAACGGCCTACCAAATAGAGAGAAAAGTTTTGCAACTATGTCAATGGTCAAGTAACCATGAAAACGGGGTATTGCGTAGTATAAACTACGGAAATGGAGGGTCCCGCATAGATGAGTATGAACTTAAACAATAAAGAACAAAAGGCTAGTTTGAAGTAGAAGATCCATAATTTTCCCCTTTTGACTGTTCAAAGACTAGAAAGGGTCAACAATAACTTTTACCAACCTTGTCTTATCACCGAAAACCTAAAATCCACTTCAAGTAAATTTTGTAAAAAAAGGTATATTAAAGCAAAAATGACGGGTTCGCAAGAACAAAACGAAGACAATGGATTTGTCTATTGCAATACAATCAAGGCGCCACCTCACAGACCTTCGGCCCCATTTTGCCTCGGAGATTTAGGAATCGCGTAAAAAAGGAGGAGAATATAAACCAATTAATCTAACTTTTCCGAAATGGGAAGAATTTTTCTCGTGTGTGGTTGGATGAAATTAGGATCTTGAATAATAGCTTCTTAATGGAATTTTGGAGACTGTAAAAGCAAAGTTTGGGTGAAAATTGGGATGGGAAACACCAATGTGACAAGAAGAGTGGAAAAATGGAAGACATTCCGTCCACTGATATAAATAAGGGAGAAAATAAATGTTGAATTTGTACTTTAATAACACAAATTCAATTTATGTAAAAAGTCTCTGCTCCTGGAAATTAATAAAGGTTTACACATGGCAATCAACGCTTCGATTTCACTTTGTCTGCCCAACTTCACTGCCTGTTTTACTAAGAGATCGTGCATAAGGCAGTATCTTTTCCAATTCCGAATAAAGTGTACTTCTCACAGTCTGGTCACGGGTAATTTTCGAGGTGGTACGAAGAGAGTGACGTAGCGGTGACCTACGAGTTTATTGCCAACTTCTCATTCACCCACTCAATCAGTCGAGACTGTGCTGTACTGACTGTTTCTCAACAACTCAACCGAGGGAGAGTGAGAGGTAAGAGAAAGAAATTGAGAGAGAGGAGGATTAAGAGGGTAAGGAAGATATCGCAGGCTTTGTCGTACATCCTTAAAAGTTGTCGGGTTGCATCAAGTAGATAGATATGCAGCAAGCAGGTGACTTGCCATCTAGTGTAGAGCTAGTGGACCAAATAAACACACACACAAAGCAGTGGCAGCACTATGAAGATAAAGTTATGCATTTCTTAGAAATGTGGGTTAAATTGCAATGTACTAAGTGTGGGTCACTTTGGGTGAGTAGAGAGGGAGTTGTTTAAAGGCGACTATTAACACACTCGTTT
>NW_020170435.1:99231-139630 GCF_000524195.1 Echinococcus granulosus
CATTTGGGCTGGTACAAGCTAGGGCAGCATGCTCTGCAGAGGCATCTGTTCCTATGCCTCACGAATGTGTGATTTGAAAAGCACAAACTAGACAGGAAGGTGGTTGGATCATTGGATGGATGTACCCAGGAAGAATGGATAGATTGGTGGATACAGGATGACTGCAGGGCTGGATACAAGATGGATGTATAGAGGAGATATGCAGGATAGAAAGGATGGATGGAAGGGGCATGAATGCGGGTTGGTTTCGTCTTGGGTAAGGAATGGGCCCTTCAGTATGACATCCTTTGTTGTCTTACTGAAGCTGATGTGAAGAGCAGTTTGTCATCTTGGATTCACATCACTGTTCTCTGCCTTTCTGTGCTGTGGCTTAAGCCACTCTCTGTTCCCCATGTATCTGAGGTTGGCTTGGTCCCCCCTTACCGGAAATTTCTTGCTCTGGTGAATGCACGCATCACCTTACCATTGCTTTGCCATCTTGACCGTGGTTTGAGGTCTGGTCTGGCTCAAGCACGATGTGGACACAAATTATCCTTCCCCTGTGTTTTCTAGCGTCATAGAAGGATTTCACCTTATCAATAAACCTCTGAGGTTGCTTTATCTGGCCTACCATGCACAACTACTATCCAAATATTTGCAAATCAACCAGCAACCACATTTTAACCATCCACTTGATTCTACTTTTATGAAACTAGGTCCTTTTTTATCCTACTGCGCAGTTGTTAGTTCGCCATTGTTCCGCCCTTTTACTTGTGTTTATAGTAAAAGGTGCGGCCTATCTCGGTTTTTTATCATTGCAACTAAAGCAACTTTGAACAACTCAACAAGTTAATAAAAAAAAAATTTTCCTTTTGCCTTTCTTCGACACTTGATAAACCTTATGATCTGATTGTGATAGTGTTGTAATACCCTTTCTTCATATTCCGAATGTCTCTTTTAGTAGTGACAGATGAAGTACAAGCATTTACTTCTGGCAGCGACTTATTTTTTACCTCATCGAAATCTCTTAACTAGGGCATTAGATCTAAGGAGGTCGGAGGTAAAGTAGGCTGCACTCTTACAACAGCCACACATCCCTTCCTCACACCGGAAGGAAGCAT
The DNA here is from genome assembly GCF_000524195.1 of Echinococcus granulosus. Classification (NCBI taxonomy): domain Eukaryota; kingdom Metazoa; phylum Platyhelminthes; class Cestoda; order Cyclophyllidea; family Taeniidae; genus Echinococcus; species Echinococcus granulosus. The sequence continues at coordinate 100,332 of NW_020170435.1, forward strand.
TTCCTTCATAGCGTGACTGCATTATTACGAGTCGCGATTTCAGGAGGTTCTTGGCGGTCTACAGCGATAACCAAATGAGCGCGTGGCGTTTAATTAACTCGACTCACTTTTTCATTTTAGAAAGAAAGAAGGAAGGAAAGGAAGAAGGACGAGAGAGAAATCACATCAAGCGCCTAAATCAAATAATATAAACTTGAATATTGTTCTGTTGATGAATCCTTTCTTAAACCAGATTTATTCGTCTGCACTCGTGTCTGGCGCCGTTTTTATTTACCCGATTTAAACAAGAGGCGGTAAAAAAGAAATCCACATTTTAGCACCCTTTTGTTTAGTGAGTCTAACTAGACACAGGTTCCTTTCCCACTTTTTTTCTAAATTTTTAGTGTCTCGAGGCAAAAGACAATTTGCTGTCTCCCTTTCCCCCTCGGGTAATTTTCGGCTGTCTGGTTTGCATTAAATCATGCGACAGTGTGATGTTAGGAAAAGTTTTGGCAGTCTTATGGCGAATTGTGATGCGATTAAGGAGAATGTGAATGGGACGTTAGTCCCATACTCTTTTACCGCGCAAAGCAAATTAATCAGTTAACAGTTCAACAGAGATGAATTTTTAATAAAGGTGGAATGAATTGGTGGACTTTTGACGCTGCTGCCATCTGACAGCATATGATGTGTAGGTGTGGTCCATTTGCTCAGCTTTTGAGAATCTCTCTTCCCAATCGACATCGGCAGAAATGAACTGTCTGTGACCAATCTCTCTTGCAGCGATCCCTCACCCAAGTCAAGCTGTTTGTTTAAACTACCTGTTTCTGGGAGAGGCACACTTGACAACTCCGATCCCACATTCATGGCACCCCACGAGCCATCTCGCGCATTTATTTCTAACCCTTCAATGTCTTCTAAGCGGCTTTTCATCCCTCCATGCTGTCCAGCTGTCGGCCAGTGACAATGGGGTAGCTCCAGCGACCCTTCTCAATGACTGCTGCTAGGAAGTTCTCTATTTGTAAAATGGAAAACTTGTAGCTTGCTTATCAGAATTTCCATAATTTTGTCATTTTAATGCATTGTAGCGAAAAAGGCGCTTAAATTAGGTAAGGTTTGCTATTTAATTGTTGTTTTTTTCTTTTTTGGGAAAAATGAGGCGTAATTACTGCATTTCCTGATCTCCAAACAAGGTAGTTTGAAGTTAGCAATGCTCAAAAAACAGAGGGGACTACTTTAAAACATTAATGCCTTCTTATTGTCGTCTGCCGAGAAGAATTTAAAAGGCTATATAAAAAATCACTTTGTTAACAGTAGTTATTGCGTCAGGGTAGAGGATGAAGCGTTCTTGAGGACGTGGAAGAGTAAACCGTCATAGAATACATTGTTTTTGATCGTTCACCTCATCATAGCTCTTATTGGGCGGTAATGTTGGATCACAGTGGTCCTTATTTAGTTGGAGAGGGGGCTCGCTAGTGTTAAGAGGTTGGGGACTCCCTGGGCCATTCGCCTTTTCAACATCCCAGAATACTAAGTAGACAAATTCAATCAACTCCACGATTATAGCGGCGGTAAGACCGATGAAGATAGAGCAGAGACCACCCACCCTTGAGATAAGAATGTAGATATCAAAGATGAGACGCTCTTCCTTATAAGTGGTCTCGTAGGAGGTACGGACAAGGCTAATGTAGGTGTAGGAGTTCTGATTCTCAAAGTCCTCAATGCGTAGATGGGACATGGAGCTATTTTGAGTCGTGTGATTGCCCTCTAGACCGATGACATTTTTGAGGTACTTCACAAGGCGTTCTCGTTCCATCGGATCGTCGTAGTTATTGAGGAGGCGTTCAACTCGTTTAAATTTATCAGTGAAATGTTGCAATTTCTCCGGAATCGGTTCCCACGACGCGATACTAGCACTTAGAGGGTAGGTGTAAAATGAGCAACGAGGGATGCAGATCCGCTTTCTAATAGCTGACTCTTTGATATACTTCAGATTGTGGAGGAGATTGGTGGTGCAGTTCAGACGCTTGACAATGCTCTCAAGAATGGTGGGGTCACGTGCGTCCTTTGGGAGGGCTGAGCAGTAGGGCACCTTGGTGTTCACAAGGTCGGGATTTATAGATCTTGGCCACTCGGAATTGAGACAGCCGCATTGGTTTATGGAGATATTCTGTAAAAAGCTGTCCAGACACTGATTCATGCGGTAGGAGTACTGTTTTCCCATGTCAGTGATAGGCGGAGGGTCATCTAGACAGGGAGCTGTCGGCGTTTGCAATCGAACCCATCTCTCGGTGTTGAAGGAGAGCTCGTTCATCCTCCCCGGTTGCACGTTGATTCCGTGTTTATCAATCTCGGGATAGGTGCCACTTTGATGAACAACCAGTTTAACTCCCTCGCCACGAGAAAATGTATCCATTACAAAGTTCTTTCTACTCTCATTTATCTCCTTAGAGGAGACAAGACTGAGAAGGAGAGTTAAACGAACGGTGTCTTTCGTGGATTTATTGTCAGCAGTCTCGATGGTCCAACAATTGAAGTACTTAGGATGGGAGAATCGTTGTTTTGTAAATCCAGTGTCCTCCTCAATTCTACAGTTCTCTGCAACAATATTGACACCATCTACAGTAACCATACAATGTGGAAACATTGTGGTCTGATGTCCGAGGCGTCTGGACTCCTCAGGCCGAAGATTTGCAAAGTAGGTGTCGGTGGAGTCTTGAAGCAGGAGACTGGCGTACTCAGGATTGCCGTTCTCAATGAAGGCTAGAGTTATGGCACTGAGTTGACGGTTAAATTCACTGGGAGTAAGGATGGAAGCCTTGGCCCAAATATGATTAGCCTCCAAGGCGAAGGGATTGTGCGCGCAAATGGTGATAGCCGGAAAATCTGTCTTGTCATCAATAAGGGTTCGTGAATGCCAGGAGGTGCTGAAGGAGAGGAAATCTCTTGCAAGGAAACTAATGGTAATGACCAATGCTCCCGTCATAAGGACTACAAAGAGGGACCAAATTATCCGAATAAAGGGAGTTTGAGCACGTTTAATCCGTTGAACGCCTCGAATGGAAGTGAGATCACAGAAGATGGCAAATTTGCTTTGTTTCCGCATCACCGATTTTGATTTTTCCGGCTAAAAATCTAAAATCGGAAAATGAAGTGCTATTTTTCGGTGATTTTTATACTCCACAACCAGGTTTTCCTTTTATGGGTGAAAAAAATCTGTTAGATGAAGATACTATTCGAGTGAAAGGCGTTCAGGAAACCTTTTCGGTTCCTTTTTTTTGAAAAAAGGGAGGATAAAAGAGGATTGTAGGACCTTATGTAGTTGAATAGTTCAGCATCACACCGACTGCCAAAAGGCAGCCGCGCTAAAGTGATATTACCCATTTCGGCTATTTCTTGTTTTAAACATTACCTCATTTTGGAAGATTTTTGAATCCTGGGTTGCTTGAGCCACAAGTAATATCTCCCCCCCTCCCCACTTAATTCTTCATTCATTACATACACTTCTAAATGTTAATTTTTGACTCCAAGTGAAGGAATTATGCACGTTACTAAGATTCAGCATCATTAACATTAGAGTTTATGGAGAAGGCCAGCCTAGAAGGAAGGAAACATTGACCTACAGTAGGAAAGCTGATCTCAGGAATATCCAATTTTCTGTATTACTTAACCAGCCTCTTCAGGAGGGCTACATACTATTTAAGGGAAAGGAACGAGGTTGCGAAAATTTGTTCCTTTTTTTACTCCTACGTCACTTAATAATTTGAAGAATCGTGGAGGCGTTTTGGGCTGACCTGAGATTAAATGCTTTTCCCATTTCCATCCAGTCAGGAGAATTTCTCCATTGCCTACCACTTACTTTGTTCATTCCATTTGAAATCCTACCGAAGGGCAATCAAAAGCCAAAATCTTGGGCGTTAACATATTTTTTGACACACATTTCTCATGAGGGATGCTGAAGTCGTGCTGAAAGGGCGCGGGATGGGGAGAAGTAGGAGGGAGTCGCAAACAAATAACCAACTGTTGTATTCTACGCTTAGACGACACCTCACAGTGGTTTTGTTTGTTCCCATCAAACACCCTGCACGGCACTTTGACAAAACAAAACACTTTAGGTTGGCAGGCGATTCACCGAACTCTAACTCAAAATGAGCTGCAAAATCTCTAAAGTTTCCGTAAAACGATGCAAATTATTCAAGAATTTCGTTGTGGGTAATTGAGCTACTACTGTTGAGAATACAAAACTGAGATGAAGGAGTCAGCCAAGCTCCAATGCCCGTTAAGGTCTATTCACAGCATTGACAATGACCTCTCCTTAAAAAGGGGGAGGCTTACAGTTGATCTATCATGCAACAATTGAAGACAATAGGCCTAAAAAACTGCCAGCTTACTCTTCTTATGTCCCTCGTTGTTTGGATTTTTTCCATGCTGATTTGTGACAAGGAGTAGCTTTGTGGTGTAACGTTTAAACACCCACCCCACCCCATCCCACCAATATCAACATTCCTGAGGTGCAAATCATTTCAAACCCGTAGGGTCTATGTCAGCTTTATGTGCGAAAGTGAGTGTAATAAGGTGAAGACACAATTGTCCACACTGAACTTTTCCGTGTTAAAAATCATGCAGTATTTACGGATGACGTCTCTCTGCTTAACAAAATCGGACCTACCTCGAAGGTGTGCAAGAATGGCTTTCATTCCTTCTTTTGGGAAACAATTACTAGATTAAAGACTAATCATTGAGCATGAAGAATGTTTTACCCTTGTAAGATGGCTCAAGTCTAACTATTCCATGCTCTGATAAAAAATGCCTCTTCCTCGTCTTTATCGTTTATATCCCCCCTTCTCTTTTATTAAAATTTTCGGCGATTTCACCTTTTCATGGTTACAGCCTTAGTAAACCAAATATTAACAAGGAAAGTAGACAAATAGCGCTAAAAATAAAGAGGCGATTGGAACGGAGGCAGACAGGGTAGTGTTTACTTCTAAGACTTTGGGAGCAAAATGATGAATAAAAGGGGGACCTTAATCAAGTTTTCTTCTAGGTGCGAAAGGGATATAGGAGCTACTGGCAGTTATTTCTGCAAAAAATTCCCACGCGTTTTACGGAATTACGTCTTACAACAAGTAAGCCATGTCAATTTTATATAGCAAAAATATTGCCAACCCACTTCTCTTCTTTCGGAGCAGGGTTGGTGTAAATCATTTTTAGGCTAAACAATCATTTACTCCTTCTAAAGCATGCTAAAGCTGACAGTATTATATTTGTATATTTTAATACTACATATTTGCCTTAGTGCCATCATTTTAAACTTATTAACTGGCATCTTATCCACTTTTTAATAGTTTTTGGGCCCCTTCAAAAGAACCAATTATTTTATTAGGTAACAGGTATTATGCTTTTATATAAAGAACCCATGTTTAACATTGTTTATTGACGTAGCGATCTTCATTAGCAGGTGTCATAAATACCGCACAATTTAAGTTTGTTGCATTCTGAAGGCATTAAGTGGTGGATGGGGTGGGGAGCCCTACCTTAGAAAGTTATAATTGAATAGATGTAAATACACCAGGGATAGGGGTGAGTAAAATGGAATTATAGAATTGAAAATGGCAGACTAACCTTTGTTAATAATCTTTTTGATTTACTCCATTTTCAGGAGTGAAATAGGAGGTCTGCTTATGGCTGTGGGTACTGGCAGGCACGTTAATTCTAATTGGTCACCTTAAATTGGCCAATCTCATTAATCCTCACTCCAACTATCTCCATCCTCCTCCCTCTCCCTCCCTCGCTGTTATTAGCATTTGGCCTGTATTTAAATAAGTAGCAAGGTATGTATTTTCCAGATTTCTTGCATGCCTTTGGACGATTGATACCTCGACCAAATTTAACCCTGTCTAAGTGGAATTTTTATGTTTCCTATAAGAATAAACTTGTTTTAACCGATTTAGGAAATTTACCAAATATTCAGATAAATTTCCCGTAACTACGTTTCCACTAAGTTGAGTCAGTTATGCGAACTAATGTACGTACATGTAGTTGACTGAATGGGTTCTTCAGTCGCCTCGAGTTATTCCAGTCTAGGCATTGTCCATCGAGATGGAAACCAAATGGTAGTGCGGGTGCATGGAATTCCATGTAATGATGAAAGCGTAAAATCCGGTTGACATTAGGCAAAATTTATTTGGTGAGAGAACACTCAGCCACAATAGAACATCTACCCAATGGCGGTCTTGCATATGGTGGTCAGTGACGACGCCAGGTGTGGTGAATTCCACTTCACAGCACAGTAGCCAGTCGAGGTTGATAAGTCAAGGTAGATCCCATTTTTTTTCCCATCACAAAGCCATTGAGTTAAAGGAACGTTTGATTAAGTCGTTTTGTGTTGAGCCACCACGGTTGTTTCACACAGTTAAATTTCTCATTTACATTATATTTGTTGGAAAAGTGCTTTGCATGCCTGCATTATTTAGGGGTTAAGGCAAATTGGTCGCCTCCACTCCCCGCACGCCATTGTTTTGACTCCCATGGGTGCAGTTGGTAAAGCACACATCATACCTTTACCGATGGTTGAAGAAGTTCCCTTCTACCAGGCGATGTATAAATTTTTAAGGGAGTCAAGCCGAATAGTTCAACGCATTAATCTGCCGACGGTTATGATGAGATGATACATTCTCTGCCAGCCCTTATTTTTTCACCTCAGCCCGCACGTCACGTGCGCATGAAATGCGGGCTTTGTTAGGTCATGATAAGACTACCAAACACAGCTGGACTGGATTTGAAACAAACAGCGCAGACGAAGGGTTTTTTTTATCACAGTTGGATAAATACACGCACGATCTGTGGCGGTGGAGAAAGGGCTAAATGGGTTGTACGAAACGAAGTCGCGTCCTTCAATGTATGGATGGCCTTATTCAGTAAGTTCAGGAGACTTGCTCACTCCATTTGACTTCCACCTACGGAATGTTACACTGATCTTGAGGTTAAAGGTCGGTGGAAGCTAAATCCGCAGCAAAAATCACAAGTGGAAGGGCTGATAAAGCTGTCCTAAATTCTAGCAACAATTCCAACGATAAAGCTAGGCCTAAAGGGAACAAATCAGAAATTTTCTTTTGCGAATTGCTGTGAATGTAGGAGTTAATTCCATGACCTAAAAATATCATAATATCATCTCGCAAACCTTCTACGCGAAGTATATGAAATATGAACTACGGCCAAGGTGGAACACTCCCCCTCCCGCCTTTGGCACTGATTACGTATTGTACGTAGTTAAACTCCTATTCCACAGAGGCTGAATGGGTTTTGTTAAATTTTGTCATTAAACAAAAAAGCGACTAATAAATAAGCTTTTTAGGAGCTGTGTGGACAGTTTAAAGGAAAATTTTGAGATAATTTAGGGGTGCGATCTGTAACACGCTGGTTGTTTAACTGCCCGTTTTGGTAAAGGGGCCACTTTGGGTAGCCACTATTGTTTCGTCGCCGGCTGTTCTCACTTCCAGAGCATGTAAATAGCCCCAATCCCCTCTGTGGATCGGTAATACATGTTCTGCTTGAGTATTATGCCTTCATAGAAGTCTCAGGGCGCTGCATTGGTGGCAGCGGAAAGCGGGCTTGATCCTAAAGAACATCCGGCCTGACTTCTAATGTGGGGTGATAAACTTTGCAAGGCGGAAGAAATGCATATGCTACGGATGGAAGAATCGGTGCTGACCCATAACAAAAGGGTCGGAAACGACATCTATATTTGTCACCTACGCCATTCCCATGTTCTATATGAAGGTTACTAACCACTATAGCGATACTAGCCCCTAACTATCTGAAAAAAGTTTGTTGTAGAGCTACTTACAGTGCCTGGACGAGAATATCAAATATGTAGGAGTGCAATACCTCCACCACACCTCTACTAGCTGGATAGAAGCCAGATATAAATGACTGGGCAGTTTCGAAGTGTGAAGAAAGTGGCAAAAAGGAACAGACGCAAAACCATTTTCCCACCGAACTATGTTCACTCTCGTCCTTTTTTACTTGACTGTGCTTTCAGGCCAGTGCTTCAACGATACAAAGGGGTACGCGTGCTGAACGACACATTTTCTTATCGCCCAATCCAGCTATGATTTAGGATGACACACTAGATCCACTAGAATCGCCTAAACAAACAGTGAAGCTGCGGTCAATTATCTCCTCAGTTGAATGGGATTGCGATGACTGGCACAGCTGGCTCGTGGGTGTTTCCGTACGTCACCGATTACGTTCTGATGGCGGATGCAGGAGGATGGCCAAAGGGAGTGCAGGGAGAGTGGCTGTTTAACTGTTTGGATCTCTGCCACTGTACCTACGCCTGGTGGGCTGACCTCCAAGCCATGCCAGTAGCGTCAATCCCTCCTGCATATCAAATATCCATATTCTACCCGAACGTTACCTTTTGTTTTGTCCTTGAAAAAGTCTTGAGTTACTACAATTGTTCTGTATGCACTTAGCCAGTATCAGGCAACTACATAACACAAATGAAAAAATGGAATAGATTTGCGGCTGCAACTTGGTACTAGGTGTCCTGTAACCACTCCCATTAAATTCATTTCCAGCCCCTAATACTTTGAAAATGCAGCACATCCCTCAGTCCTCTAAAAGCTATTGATTGTGAGCGAGTGTCAGGCTAGTCTCTCAAAGCAATGATCAGTAAATCGGATTAATTTGGTTTCGTCTGTAACGTCACACGCAGGTATAATTGATCATTTTACTGTCAACATATGATCAAATACTCTTAACTGTAACAAAGACTGTGTAATTTATTTAAGTTTTGGATTTGCTTTATTTGCCTGGCCTAGTTATAAGGATTAAATATCATGACCCAAATGCTTAAAATAATTGATCTCTTAGAAATCGTTTTTTATTGCTATCAAAGCTCTCTTTCTGCCAGATTACTCATGTGCAAAATTTTGTTTTACTTTACCCAACTTTGCCCAAAGCAAGAAGACACCTTCGGCATACGCTCCTCTCTACGCATGGCTCCTAGCTATTTTATGAAACCGGAGACGGCCCATGCCAAGGCATTAGGTAACACATATTTTGGTCTTGGTGTTTGCGACTAAAAACCGCCAATATATTGAGTAAGGGTACCCACTCTTGATGGTTGAGTTTTTTCTTGATATGCTTGGAATAGCGGTTATTCCCTCCGTGATCAATTTTTAGAATTAAAAAACCGGCTTTAATTAACGCCAGGTTACGTCGTAGTCCGTAGGCTACTTCCAGGGGCATGCTGCTACATTTTGCACTCTTGATGCTTCGCAGATTAATAGCCAGAGTTGTTTTGCTTATATACTAGGATAGATTATAAAGTACTTCCTTATGTCAGAGTCACTAGTCTTTAAACTACGAAAGCTTAGTCCGTTTTTCCGAACTTCTAGTACCGCCTTTTGTTGTGGCTACATCGAAGTTTCTAGCGTTCTTCAAGATTTGGTCGGCTGCTAGAGCTTTAGTTCTTCTAATTTCGTATGTACAAATGGTTGAATTATCTTTTAGATTTGATAAATGTCGGTAAAAAGGGGAGCGCTCTCGATGTCCTTTTTGAGATGCTGCTATATCGCCGGGCACGGAGCTGGCAAAAGTCCCTCGAGGCTCCGATGTTCCTTTTTGTCGATCTTTGCGTAGAACTGAAACGAAATCAACAATTCAAGAGGATTGCTCACCATTATCGAAACATTTCCATACAAGAGTGCCCCCAATCGCTGGATGACGTTCTTAAGCACTACTTTTCTCTCATTAAAGAAAAAACGGAGGAGGCTCGAAAGCAGTCTGAAGATGCTGTACCAGATGTTGAAGACTTGGATATACTCGAGACGCCAGAAAGGTTTGTTTTTACATCCTTTAGGGCTGACTACACTGTAGCCTAATGTTGAATGCGGTAAATACGGAGAACGCTCAAGGGCGGTCGGGTCATACGATTCTGATGCCATGGTTGAAATTCTTGTGGGAGGCTTATCGTATTTGCCTTGATTTAGTTCGTAATAACATCAAGTATGAGCATGTGTATCATCGCATTGCAAGAGATGGTATGGTGTCGTTTTGTTTTGTTAACGTCTATAGCCTTCGATTTTTGTGTCGAATATCGTCGCCAAGCTGAATTCAGGAAGCTTGGAGAAATGGTGCGTCTACACACTACCAGAATCCAAAATCAGCCGGCTGCTCCGAACGGGATAAACCTGACTAATTCGGAAACACAAATCTGGCACTTTGAGACGCGTCTTCGCCAGCTTGATTGTGCAATGGAGCTGGAGATGTATAATGTGAGTTCAATTCTTCGCATAGTCTTATTAGTTAGTCAATATGCGCGCATTTCGGGTTGATTTACTATTCCTTGCCTTCCTTTTTTGTCAGGAAGCCTTCAGGGTTGTTGAGGACATTTGGGGACTGGTGCTGCTATCTAAAAAAATCGACCGTCCTGCCCTCATGGCAGATTACTACTCGAAGACGGCAGAGCTTTTTCTGCGGTCTGGCTACTACCTCTTTCATGCTGCAGCTCTTTACAAGCGCCTCGCACTCTATCGGGAGCATAAAAAAGCTCCTTCTGTTGAGGAGCTTTCCGCTCTCGGCTCCAAGGCTCTATGCGCGGCTCTCTCTGTGCCATTGCCCCACGCCCGTGCTCAATTCTCAATTTTCTCTGGCGAGTACAATCAAGCTAAGCAAAAAGCTCTCGCCAGTCTTTTGGGTATGTCGTGTCCTACCCAGAGTGTTTCTCAAATTGCAGCGTTTATGCCTCTCCTACACCTAACGTTCTTATTCATCGTTCGACAGGCCTCTCCACGGTTCCAACGAGAGCTTCTCTGCTTGCTGACTTGTCTACGGGTCGGGTGCAGACTATTGTCCCCCCAGAACTGGTCACGCTGTACCACGCTCTCGAGGTTGACTTCCAGCCACTGAAGCTGGTGCAACGTGTTCAGCCAGCATTGGAGCGTATTGCGGAGGATTCGACGCTGAACGCCTACCTAGAGCCCCTGCATGAGGTGGTTGTCTCCAAAACATTGCTTCAACTTTCACAAGTCTATCGCTCATTGCGTTTTGACGAGCTTGTCCGCCTTTGTCCTTTTTACGATCCCCTCACCTTGGAACGGTGTGTGATTGAACTCATCTACAATCTGGAGCTGCCGATGCGTGTTGATCACCGTCGTCATGCTATAATATTTGATGTTTACATTGATCTAGGCATCAGTCAGCGGGACTATTCACAAACCATGCAGTCGACTCAGGTGAGTGACGAAAATAGAGGCACCGTCGTTCATATCATTTGAGTATTTCGTTTATTCATCGTTTTCTACTCCTTTAGACCGGTGGTGATCAAGTGTCACGCCAACTAACTCTGTTCGCACAGTCTCTGCATCAAGTCGCAGAGCTTCTTAACGTGAACGAATCTGATAGCCAAGCGCGCGACATCTTCGTCAAGGAGTACATGAAGACCGCTGAACAACATCACCATGAACTCTTATCACGTCGTGAGCACATCGAGGATCGCAAAGAACAGCTTGAACAGATTCAAGAAGAGCGCGCTAGGGTACGTCAACTTTGTGTTGTTTTATTCCCTTGGCTCAAACTAAATCCTAGGTGTTTGAAAATCAAATTCCTAATTATTGGTGTACTCAATCGAATCAGTAGATTGTCGAATGTTTACTCCGCTTTTGCTAATGTTCATTAACACGTTTAGATGATAGAAGAGGAGGAGGAACGTCTGGACAAGGAGAAGCGGGCGATACGTGAGCAGGAGGAAGCGACTTTGAAGGTAGAAGCCGAGGAACGCACAAAGCGTCACCTTGAGGAACAGATGCAGCGGCGCAAGCTGAAAATTGATCGTGAGCGATTGCGAACCTATATCAACTCCGCGGCCGCGCATAACCTCTCTACTGCCGTCATGCCTGAAATCACCGAGGCGGATTTGGAACAATGCAGCTTAGAGCTACTGGTAGAGAAACTCCACGGTGATATGTACAGGCGTCGCACGGAGCTCCTCGATCGTGCTAATGCACGAGCTCGCAAGTTGGATCACTTTGTTCGTGCTTGCAGATTGCAGGAGATTCCCCTTTTGAAGGAAGCTGCTGCTGCAGAAGCTAAGGAGCGCTTTGAGATCTTTCAGAAGGCACAACAGGAGGCCGAGGAGGCCTCGAAACGCGAGCACGAAGAAACGCTCAAGAATAATGACCGCCTCAGTAGAATGCGAGGCGACATCGCTGTGAGTTTGCTAGCTAGGCTGAAGGAGGAGAAGACGGTATGCTAACTACCATTACGAATGTTTGTGTACAGAACTTGGAGAAGTCGCTCAGGTCATTGGAGCAGTCAAAGTACAAAGCAAAGCACGCGGAGTGGGAGGCACTTCGGACGCGAGTGCGAGAGGAGAGACTGGCGGAACGAAGGGCCGCCGAAGAGGCCGCCCGGAAGCTGGAACAGGAGCGGCTCGAGGCTGAGGCAAGGGCACAGGCCGAAGCGAAGCGGCTTGAGGCTGAACGTGAGGCTGCTGAGCGTCGTCGTCAAGAGGAGATCGCAGCGGCTTTAGCCGAGAAACGACGTCAGTATCTTATTCTCTGCACTTTTGAAATCGAGTTGATGCCTTCTCTAAATGGCCTGGAATCGCTGGTGCTTTGTAGGGGAGGAGGAGAGGCTGGAACGGGAAAAACAGAATCAGCAGCAGCAACAACAGCAACAACCAGCAGTACAGGAATCAACTTGGCGAAGAAAAACTGTTGTCCTGAAGGGTATATTCCTATTTTCTTTTATCTTTGTTAAAAGAAAAACTGAATACTGATTGGCTGCCAAATTTGTTTTTAGACGCCGAGCCGTCCGCACGCGCACCTGCACCCACTGCTGGTGCATGGCGTTCTGCGCGAAAACCGCAACCGGTGCCAACCGCGGCGTCCTTCGAGCAGTCCCGTCCACGTTTTTCCCAGGCTCCACCATCCAAGTATGTCATCAACCCCCTTCATTTTGCAACTTGCCTTCAACATGGCTGCTTCTAACTTTAACACTTTCTAGTAATTATGGGCGCTATCAGGATCCCAGAGGCTTCCGCCCGTAAGTGGCAGATGTTTGTAACATTTGGGAATGATTGTTGAGAGAATTACCTAACAAAACTACCTTTTTTTTTCAGGCGCACTGAAATGGACAACAATCAAGCACCCAAGGATCTATGGACTCGTAGAACCGTGGTCCTTCCCACTGAGTAAGCTTCTTCGTACCGTACCGTTTGATTGCTGACGTTGAAAACCATCCCAACCTAACTGTGTGGCTTCCTTAAGACGTCGCCCAGCACAGAAGGCTGCTGAACCATCGAAGCAACAAGGGTCTGATGGTGTGTTTCATTTATGAAGTTACGTGTGTGCGTGCTGCTTTTTGTAGCTAATTACGCGTCCTCTATACTTCAGATGACGGGTGGCAAGATGTTAAACGTCATTGAAAACTTCGGAATGGTGACAGTACTTTCTCGAACTGTCTTCGTCTGCTTAATTTGACTGGTCTTCATAATTCATAAATATTGATGCTTGTCCCAGGAGTTCTGATGTTCACGTCCTTTTATCTGGCAGTTATGGGACGTAGCCAAGGTCGAACCGTAGTCCCCCCACTCAGAGACCTCCAACATTGGTAGCTACTTCTAGGACTTCGTGCCACATGACGCTTTGGCCATGCTAATCGGTCGTGGTAGGTCGTGTCGTGAGTTGTTTGTTGGAGCCCAGCAGTGGGCCGCTTAGTCCGGCTAAGTTAGACTAACAACTTCACCGCGGCTGTAGTGATCGGCGTCCCTGGGGCCACTTGGTTTTCGATACGCCTCGACCATAGGTCTAAGCCATCGCCAACGCAGTCTCCACCGTGAGAGCCCGGAGGACAGGGTTGTTCTTTGTAGTAATGGATGAAATTTTATTTGAAATAGTTGTACAAAGGTTGGTTAAGACAATTGCGGTCAATAAAGGCTTGATGGGAGTTGTGGGAAAGGAGGCGATGGAGGGCTTGTTCGCGGTCCACACGTGTGCTACCACTAAAAATGGGAAGATTGCATGAACTCAAAATTCCCTGATGTTGGAGAGTAGTCGAGAGCGTACCCTGCCCGTGCTAGTGTTTGAATTGTCTGTTCGCGGTTTTTTGGCCTCCGCTGTGTCAGGACATGGCCGTGATGATGATGATAATACCAGGGGGGAAGGTGAAATTCCCCTAGCCGCAGCTTGACGCTTATTTGTCGCGTAGACGAAACCACCTTTTGTGGTTTTGTTTGCTGACGAGGTAGAACCGGCGACTACACTTCCTGAAGGCTCCAGACTGGGAAAAAATGCCAAGAATTAAAATTTAAGAAAAAAGTTGAGAATCCACCTTCTATCGATAATAGAGGCTAGAGAGTTTTCCTTTTGCCCGGCCAACGGCTGCCCCTCGAAGCAAACCAAGGGAAAGAGATCAGCATCATTGCTTTCGCATTCTTGGGCAATTATGGACTCCAAATGGGCAGTCTGATTTGGCAAATCGCGCGTCCGTAGTTTGCGATCCTCTTTGTCCAACTTCAACAGAATTCCACCCCGGTTCTTGAGTACCGTTGGATCTTGACGCTTCAACTGCAAGAATAAAGGGAATTTGTTGCATTTAATTTTAAAGCCTTAACATTTCCAACCAAAAAAATACTAACTTCAATAGCTTTTATCTGTCGCAAGGTGTCCAACCAAACCGTTAGAGCGTCGTAGAAGTCCTGATGCGAGGACTTGAAGCGCTTCCACTTGTGCACCTCTCCCTCTAGCCGAGACAGGTTCTCCTCCGTGCAGTCCATGGACATGGAGTTGCGAAAAATCTGGCAGTATTCTGTACTAACCAAGCAGTCCGTCCAGACCCCTTCTAGTTCAAGAACAGAGGCTTCCATCAAGCGACGCAAGTTAGCCAATCTCAGTTCACGAAGGCGAGATAATTCTTCAGATCCCTTAAATTATAAAAAATCAGTCGCCTTTCTGTGACTGTAAAGAAACGACCCTCGAATAAACCACATCACACACAAAACTACCAAAACAATTTGCCTATTGAGAATATGATTTTGGGATAGCAAACACACAAACGCGAAAGTGAAATGCCCTTACGTATTTTATGCGTTTCGACGGGCATAGGGAATGTTCTTTGGGAAGGGTGAATGGTGACAAATTTAAGCGTTTACGAAGGGACTCGATATTCTCAAAGAGATCCTCTTCTTCCGACTTAAATTTGTGAAATAAATCCATATACTGATCCTGAATTCCATCCAGTTCTTGCAAATAAGCCTCTGAAAGATCAGAAGGTTCAACTTCCGCACTTATTACTCCCTTAACAGACTCAGGTAGCATCAGGTTGCAATCTGATTTCAAGTAATCGATGCAAGAAATAATGCGGTGCTTCATTTTTGCTAATTTTTCGATACGCTCTTTCTAAATGACAAGCTACGGAAAACTTCTAATGCAAACCTTCACACTCTGGAGCTCATCAATATGGTGTTGAACCCGTAATTTGTCGTTATACGATGGGATTAAAGGAAATCCCTCCAACACGGCAACATGCAGCAACTGACAGAGAGCTTCCTCGCGAGACTTAAGTTTTTTGAACTCTGAAGTTAATTCAGCTATTTTCATATCAAGTTCTGAATGATAGCAGGTTAATTCGTCCAGAATTGCCAGCAACGTCTGAGAAGAGGAAATATGCTTATGGGGAATTTGGAGTTCCTTTTCAAAAGTCACAATTTCACCCTGAAGATCGCGCACTTAAAATTAAAAATTACTCGCAACTGATCCACTTTACACCCTAGCTCGGCTTTCTCCTTTTCAGTAGAAGAGAGGAAACCGTGCATATAATTGGTCAAATTATTCTTCAGCGAATCCTGCAATTCGCTATGCTTTTTGGAAGAATAACCAATTTCAGACCATATATTTTCGACATTTAGGAGGTATTTTTTCAGATGAAAAACAACCTCCTCCACCCAGTCGTCGCGAATCTCCATCGTATAAGACAAGAAAATAAACACGAACAGACAGTTCTCGCGCTTGCAAAGGTTATGTTCGTTATTGATGCAGTATAAGTCCATATTTTTAAAACATTTCTGATGTTACAATTTTGTACATTTATTTATTCTTGATAATTTCATGATTTGCAGAATCAGTTATTTAACTTTCGCATGAGTGATTCTAACTACAACTGCTTTTTCTTAAGCTGTTGTCGCAAATAAAACTCCTGCTACACTAATTCTTTTGACGAAATTATTAACGTGATCATCCTACTGCTATCTCACACCATCTTTGAGTATAAGAATCTGATATCGGCCTTTTGGGCCGTACCAATAACCCAGACACCTTCCCTGCGCCGAACATATATTCTGCCCAAGTATTTTGTCCTCTTTCGTCTTCAGGGAGTCTCGGGACGCTACACTAGCACGCTTGGACGCACGTCAGAACATGCTTAGTTGGCAACCATACGCCCATGGCTCTAAACAGAACCCAGGGGCCTCAACTACTTCCATTTCCAAGTACATCAGAGAATACTCGCTGAGGTGGATCCGAGAGCACTCTTAACCCTCAAAGGCTATTGGGGTCACGAATTGTTCACTGGAAACTGTTCCAGCCCCCAAATACCCCACCCAAATAGTGACCGAGAGCATACAGGACCAATGCGGATGTTAGACCAAGTCTTTAACTTAAAAATATGCACATATCTTGCAAATAGTTGTACAAATACGCTCAAGTTACCCAATAGAAAAAAATTAGCACAACTCCTGATCCATACCATTCATTTTCCTTCGTTTCGCTCTTGCTACCTTCTTCCGCCTATTCTTCAACCAGCGCTTCAACTGTCTACGTCGGTTCTCATCATCTGAAAGACTAAGCACATTGGTAGGACTGCAAGACCCATCTGGTTCCTGCGCCAAAGTTGGCACTCTCGACTGTTCGACATCTACCTTTTCTGTTTCCTCCGCCTCCTTTTCCTCATCTCCCAGCCATGACGAAGGTATCATGCAGACGTGTCGCATCATAACACGTTGGTGAGTATCACTGAAAGGCACGAAACTGGAGTCCACGGCTTCAAGGAAGAGCACGGCTGGTGGTGGACATCGTGCAACAACCGCTAGAGGGTATAGGCTCGAATCGGGATGGATGCAGAGCAGAGGAGACGAGGGGTTCGTATCGCCAAGGCGTTTGTAATAGGGGAAGCTCTCCCGCGTATTGTCGGCTGCGTTGTCGGCGCGCCTAGTGGCAAGAGTGGCGACCTGAAATGAGGCAACAAAAACTTTTTCACAAACGCGTTCAAGTTTTCCCACGGCACCCCATCACCATAAGACAAGTGTGGACCGTCGATCTCGATAGCCAGTGTACAAGTCTTGGATCAGCACAGACACCACAGGAAGGCAGCCGTTAAAGTACTGCAGGTGTGGATGTCGTGTTAGAGCAACAAAACGTTCGGGCTATGATTATTAAGCTACTTCCAAGACCCTGGTAGCGAACCTGTTGGAAGAAATGCTTCCTCTTATCGACAGTTCACCTAAGAGGGCACGCAGTAAATGAAGCCCGCAAGAACTGACGAGATGGATTCTTGCACTTTAAAATCAAGGCGCCTGATGTCTTATTAAAGGTTTTATCGTACATTCGTCATTACTATCTGATGAAAAAATATAGGCTTAGAAAGACGGTTCATCGACCTGATCACGAAATGCCACTTCGAAGAAGGCCTTTGTAAGAGGGGAAAAGTCATCAGCACCGCAGGAATGGAGACGCCCCAGGCCCGAAGACCTCACCAGATCGCGAAGCTGAGCTCGAACCTTCACCGCGGTACGCATGCGTGCATGGTTGAGAAAGTTCTCACGACACCATCGATTCCGTCCGGCAAGCCTCGTGGAGACTGATGTTGCTGCTGACGCTACACCATCGGTGTTGCTTGAAGTCTCTGCGGCCTTTATATAGGCTCTGTAGACGAGAACCAGACTAGCAAGGTCACCCTCGGGGTGACGAAATCGCATGGCGATCTGAAAGTGAAGAGAGAAACATCAGAATTCAATCTTCTCAACTTCACAGATTTAAGAACAGTTCAAAGACTGCATATGCATTCTGCATACAGGGAAGGTGTGGTATGCAGTGGTAGAACAGAATATCGTCCAAAAAAAACAAAACGCTTGCTGGAAAACGTGCTTCAGCCTTCAGCACTACTTCTCAATTAAATTCCTCCTCAATGAAGCTTATTTAGTAAAAAATGTGGCGATTTGAGCTCTCTCTCTCCCACTGCCGTCTTAACTGACGAAATGCAAATTCATCGTACCACTCAGTGACGAGGTTCCCAAAATGGATGCTAGGCAGCAATGAGGCAAGAACACTCAAGATAGGATGAAAGTGGACCCAGTTCGGTCTCCCGGCTGTTCAGAACTATTCTCATGTAGAACACAACGCCTCTAGAGATAATTTGAGTGGATAGCAGCAAAATGGAGCCGAAGGTCACTCACCTCGTTGAATTCCTCCCTGCTCTCCTGCGGCACGTAGAAGACAGGAGCGACGTAGAGCATACTAACTACAATTATTGCCTCAATTAGACAATTGAGATGCGCTGCAGAGCACAACGCTCTAGCAAACCGCGGGGCGAGGGGGAAAACCGTCATCAGACGACCAAGTTTCGTTAACTACATGGAGGTAAAAGAATAGGGCATTTTAGATCAGAGGAGACAGAAAAATGCCGGAGGAGTGAATGGGAAAGGAGATCTACTTTAATGGGACTAGGGATGGCGTTTGTGAAGGCGACACCGTTGCAAGCGAAGGGTGATTTATTGGATTGGGGAACAATGGTGATCGCTCCGAGGCGTTGAAGCAGCTGCAGACCGGAATCTATGGCCTGTTGTTTTGGTGGTTCCAACCAAGGGAATGATTGCACATTCTGGAATAAAGGAAGTACCTAAATATGAAGGGTCTGTTTGCTATCAGACAGCGAAGAAGTCATTGGAGCTACCACCAAACACTTTGATTTGAATTATTTTGAAATTTACCAAAACACCATTTTACTCCATTCAAGATACCCCAAAAGCTGTTTCAAACTGAAGTTAGTTCGAAACAACAGTTAAAAAGGGAGAGGGGTAGGCCACTCACTTTGACTCCCATCGCAAGGAGGTTGAGAAGAACACCGGATAGTGGAGCGGAAGCGAGTTGAGAGGAGGGGTGGAGGGCCATTTGATGGTCGTATTCGGCGTCAGTGTAGAGACGTAGACACACGCCTGGGGCGTTTCGACCCGCCCGACCAGCACGCTGCCAGGCCTGCGATTTGCTCACCCATGTGACGCGCAGACGTTGCAGTCCAGTTGTGCTGTCCCATTCCCTTGTGATGGCAAGAAAGAGACGCGCAATTTCATGAAAATGAATGGTAGACAGGAACGATGGGACACGAGAATGGTCATTAATCTATCAAGCTCGCCTTTAAACATTCGGTAGTCCAATCGACAAACACCTTGATGTGTGGCTAAACTGCACCAAGGACTAATCTTCCCGAGGTGTTGACAGAAGAAGTCATTCAAAAACGATTGCGATTTCGAAAGACTACCTTATGGTGAGTGCCCTCAACGTATTAGTTAAACGCGGCAACAAGCGCCAGCTATGCAATAATGGTATCTCGTGGTACCCGCTACTACCTACAGTAGTCTGCACCACTTTTAATCAATTGGTGGAATGGGTATTTGCAGCAGTAAAATGACGCGTTACGACGTAACAATACCACATTGGTTAAATCTGGAGACAGGTACAGTTCCCAGGTTCGTGCTGTTTGTCGATCCAACCAGCCTCACCCTCAAAGACCCGACCCGAAGTCTCAAAAATAATCACACTAATCCCAAGGACAAAAAAAACGCTCTCTCCTTGTTGGTACTTTGGGAAATACTGCCCGCCACAAATATAACCAATGCCGCCAGTGCAGCGCCATTGGACACGAAAAACGGTGTGGTATTGGTACACCACTACGGTCAGGAAATGAAACTAGAACAAGACTAAGAAAACTTATAAATTGCCCACCATGATGAACGTATTACACGACAATACACCTTTGTGCCGGAAGTTCATCACCCTTTGTCTCAACAGCTATCCAACGCGGCTACAGCTGGACACAGCCTTGGATATCACCGTTATAATAGGGAACCTGTGACGTCAAAGTGGCAAACCCTTAATCCATCGGATCACTTGAACCTCTATTAGTGAAAATGTTGGTCGAGTGAAGCTCACCGAATAACTTCGGTGCTTCGTATCCTTTAGTGGCAGCACAAAGGTCAGCCTTATCCCATTTGCCCTAGACTGATGGTTCTACGAGCTGGATCTGTGGGAACGACCAACCAAAGCTATCTGCAATCAGACCTACTCAGTTGAAGTAACCGTAAACAGTCACCGACAATCATCAAAAAGGTTGCTCCGATCTTCCACTTTATTAATCCTCTTCGAAGTTTCCCGATGGCCGCTACCGAAGCTTAAGAGACGAGAGAGTTCGACAATGGGTTGGGAATAAGTGGCCACTTCGCTTACCCAGCGACAACACCAAACCACTTAGTATACGACACCGAAGGCTGTCTGATATTTTGCAATCGTGTTGTTCTATCCAAAAATCCTCAGAAATTCCCACCGGTGCCTTGGTCCAGGACACACAAGCTCAGGCCATCACCCCAATAAACGGTGTTTCTTGCCCCGATTTGGTGGAGGCCTTTTCAAAGTGGTCCCTCGTATGGCCACCAGAGTACAACAAGTACTAGGCCAAATCTGCAGCTAACACTGGGGATATTAATCACAGGCAATGGAACACACCTTGTCTGTCAACACGCAACTATACATATTCGTCCACTGTGGAGAGGAGAGATTCGTTGACACAATCAAGAGACTACCGATATCTTACAAAGGTTTCTACAGTCTCACCAATGTTAAAAACAGGCAACCAAATGTGCACCCATGATTATCGCCCTGGGCATTAGCAATGGATCGCTGGGAAGATTCTACACAGACGCAGAAAAGTCACCTTCAACGTCAAGAACGGGAAAAACAAGTGGATTGGACCTTGGAAACACAGGTGTCTGCAATACACTGAAGGTCGAAATGGTACTCTACCGATAACTACACTGCTGAACACCTTCCGGATATCGCCTTCACCTACTACAGACTCAGCCTCTCATGACACCATGGGGAAAAAGATTTAAGGTGACCCATTTTGTGTATCAAAGCGGAGGGCTGGTGGAAGAAACGAGTGCAAGTGGGGCCTAGAAGTCGTCATTATTTACCTTTCAACGAACGAAAGTGCTGGGGTGCCTCCTAGTGATTTTCTGGAAGCTTCCATTTAGTGCATAATTCTAAACCATTCTGGGGGGTAAAAGTCCTGAGACGAGGAGATCACTCAATCATGGTTAAAAAAGTTCTTCATTCTCGATTAAAGAACTATCTTAGCTGATGATTCCAACAGTTCATAATTCACGCATCAAGAACTTCAGACGCGTTAGGCATGTGTGACAGGAGTTCATGTACATTAACAGGTAAACTCGAATAAGCCACCAAAGAGATTACCTTACAACCATCCTTAGTTTAGATTGCTTGCTGACTAATGGAAGAAATAAAGTCAACCTACGACCAAAGTCGTGTTTCTAAGGCGCCAATTTACCCTCATAATGCTACGGTCGTTTTGATAGCGTGCGGTGGACCGTAAACACGATTGCTCATCCGCTAACACCCCAATCGACTTGGTACAAATGGATATAACTTGGTGCATAAGAAAAACACCTTTTGTCTAAGAAAGAGTCAGAACTGGTGAATTAGAGCGGAGAAGGTGCTACTCTTACAAGACACTGCAAGACCTCATACTTCATGGTGTCACAAAACACTCATGAGGAGATTAGTACGTCAGGATAGAAGAAGAGGGATATTGTCTCACCGAATTCACTTTCTCCCTAGTGATACTCCTCCAAGCTCCGAGTGATTATAATTACCTTCCCTTGGCACTGAAACTACGCTATCCATGAACACATGCGAGGGAGGACATCCTTCCACAAAAGGATGAGGGAAGAAGGTATGAAAACCACACAAACTCATTTAGCTACCTTATGTCGCGCAATTGTGTTGGAGCCTACATGAGAGAGGTATTTGGCGATGTAATCTCCTCCAAGAATTTCATCGGCTGCAGCTCAGGGGATAATACTACGCTTGACATAGGGATGAAAACGCAAGTAAAACAGCATATCAAAGACACGTAACAACACCAAATAGGCACTTTTGACTTGTCTCGACTTCGGTAGTACTAACCCTACGGGTGACAGATGTGTCCTATTACGACATGGACTAATTCAGGCCGCAGGGTTAATCGAGATGGCAGCAGACGACGGTGCCAGTAAGGACAATGATGAAAAAGCATGTTCTACAAAATTGTAAAAGCCATGGGAAACCTAGTAGACAGTTTGTGCGATGGCGAAATCCTCAACCGCTCAACAATAAGCTGTTTAAACGGTGCCAACAATTTAAAGGCAGCCCGTCATTTTACTGTCAGCGACGAGTCCTAACGTGGTGGTTTTGTTTCCATTCAGTAAACGCGTGGAACATCTGAACGCGGCACAACCCAGCGGCGACGTTAAACAGGAGGCGAATCTGCCCGTACCGACGGCGAACACAATCAATGGGGAATGTTAGCTTACGCTGAGTACCAGAACACTTTTCCGCCTTTGACCAATGCAGTGAAACTGGATGCTCTGGGCTGGTTCAACCACACTAACAAGTGTGACAGCAGACTGCTGTTGAAATTCCAAATAAATTTAGCAGTACTTTAAGGTCCCTACAAGCAGGAAGAGCTCTCGAGTACAAATAATTATTTGATGAAGCTCGATAGAAGGCAATTTCAGATGTTTAGGAAGCTACCCAACTTTTAAACAAGAACACGTAGGTAAAACAACACTTACAAATTTTTAGCCCTTCCGCAGTCAATCACATAGCGAATGCCTGGAATGGTAATCGAGGTTTCCGCAATATTTGTGCTTACAATCACCTTTCGAGTACCCTGAAAGTAAAGGTGGAAAGTGCAGTTAGGAAACCGAATAGCTTTCATACCTACCGGTTCGCTGAAGGTCAGGGCTTTCAATTGTTGCGCCTGGGGCAGAGCTGCAAAGAGGGGAAAGACGGAGAGTCGGGGAGGCAGTGATGTGGCTCCACTCGTGGTGGCGTTGCTTGACGACTTCTTAGATTCCAGCAGAGCTTTGTAGAGGCGGCGGATGAGACTTACACATCGAGTGATCTCCTCCTCTCCCGTCAAAAAGATGAGGAGACCACGATCTGGAGGGCACGTCGGTTCACCATGCAGCTGTGAAAAGAAGTGCTTAGAAACGGAACATCCAGCCTACCTACCCGAATGCAAGTGGATGCGGCATCGGAGACATAGTCAATGGAGGGCTGCTCAACAGTAAAGGTGTTGATAGGAAACTGACGTCCCTGTATGTAAACTACTCGGGTTCTTGAGGGACCGAGGAAATCCACGAAATTCTTTGGGTCAATTGTAGCGGACATTACGATGATCTAGCCGAGAAGAAATACAATAGGCTAGAATCTGATTTGCCCTAGAATTGAGGCAAATGAGGTTCTAAAGTCAAATCAGGACTTCTAAATTTAAATACTTCCTTTATAGCACCTTCGGTGTAGGAAATTTGGACATCACGGCTGAAATCGAGCGCCGAAACGTACGATTCGGAAACTACTGTCCCTCTTAACACATTCGCTACCAAAATCCTGGAAGAAAATCAACTCTCACACCTAATACGTGTCACTGCTCTCCCATGACATCACTCATGGGCTCACACACCAAATCGGCATGATCAACAGATGGCAAAACCCGAAAAAGTATGATTACTCTTCAATCAGAAATGCTTGACTTCCAGTTGCCGTTCCCGACTCAACAAAACAGTTTACGACTCCATTTTTTGCAAATAATTATCATAAACTGGTACAATTAGGTGCCACAAACTTGTGACCCCAAAGCTAGATTAAAAAATGAAATGCCATATGTATATGAAACTGGTAGAAAAGGCATTTAATATAAAACCGACAGGTCCTATGGTAAGGCTACAAGAGGTCCAGAGCCTACCTTGAGAGGCTTAGGTGAGGTTGCCCGCTTCCGGCTGGCAATGAGTAGCACTCCCAGAAGCACCTCCGTGTTAAGAGTGCGCTCATGCGCTTCATCGACAATTACTATGGAGTAGCGAGAGAGGGTAGGATCAAGACAGGCCTCGCGCAACAGCATACCGTCGGTCATGTAGCGCAGACGCGTCAAACCCGCCACGCTAGCGTCCTCAAAGCGCACACAGTAGCCGACTGGACCGACGCCCACAGCGCCACGACCCAGCTCCTCCGCAACACGATGCGCCACCGATATCGCCGCTATTCGGCGGGGCTGTACGGAGAGGAGGGGGAACAAAATTAACCCTCAGTCCCCAGCAAACAAAGAGGGAGAGGTGCATTTAGCGGTGAGTTAGCACAACCTCTAAACGAGATTGCAATCAGAATAAAGTTAGTTTAGTGAAATGAAGTCTCCCCAAACTATTGAAACTCAAAGACAATGTTAATAATGGAGGGGTATAAAATTGCTTGCTTTATACAAAATTTTATCGATTAAACGAGTTAGTACTACTTATAAAGTGGAAGTGAGTGAAGATAATTAGAATTGAAGAAACTCAGAAGCGAAAGGAGGAGTGGAAGGGACCATAAGGGATCGAGGAATAGTACATGAGCTTAAGCATATGAAGATGTGATTAGAGAGGCGGTAGTCGCTAAAGCTTACTGAAAATTCGACATGAATGATATTAAGCCAGGGATTTTCCAGAAAATTGAACGAGTTGAAACTAACTAGAATAAGCAAAATGCAAACCATGTTAGGAATAAAGCAAAATGGTTAATCGAAATGAAGAGATGAAAATTTCCTTACCAAAGCTGAAAATGACCCGCCTAAACTTGAATGAAATTCCAACACAGTGCAAAAACCCAGAGGAAAAAATTAACTTAAAGTAGGCGATCAAATAAGTTGGTGCTACTTATAAAAGATAAGAAACAGAGCATGCCTAAAATAAACAGTTATTTAAAGTCTCAAAAGTACCGGGTAGCGAATACCTACTAGCAGATGTGCAGGAACAAGGGATGAGTCGTCGATCACAAGCAGAAAAAAGGAGGTGGGACAATTTGTAGTAGGTTAACACGACTTGCTAGTTTGGATACTTACATACCTGAATTGGGCATATGTGAGGAGAAATGAAAAAGATTCTCATAGCTGGGAATGGTACACTCCAGCTACTGATGTTAGGAAGCGAATGGCACCAAGTCATTCATTTCGACAGATGCTTATTACTTATAAGGGATAAAAGTCAGACTGCATCAGAAGTGAATGAGATCAACAATGCAAGGTGAGGAAATGTGATGCCTTTCTCAGCAAAATTACACTTATAGGTTTAAAAAATAATCGGGTAAAGTAAATACCATAGCTAAGAGGCAAAACAGAGATTGTACAAAGAATGACACAGTTAAAAAATGAGGCGGATTAAATTTAGTGCAATCCTCATCAAATGGGTCTTTCCATGATTCTTCATGATTAACTGCAGTTTTTTCCTGTCCAATTGCATAGAGACGAAAATACTTGGACTCAGGAATCGCTTAAAAGCCAAGCACATAAGAAAACTGAAATTTGCTATCAATATAACCATTTCAAACGTGGGAAACAAATGATGTCATCCAATGCTGCACGCAGCAAATGCCACAAGCCGCGAGTGAGATAGCGACTACTGCGGTTAAATTGAGGACTGTGATTGGGACAAGGCATAACGTACCTGAGTAATGGCTATCATATCCGTATTGGCGAGACCAGCCTCGAACAGGAACTGAGGCAGTTGTGTGGTTTTACCCGAGCCAGTAGAACTGACTATAACGCAATTGGGGTACTTTTTCACTATTTCCACCAGCACCTCCCGATGTATCCAAACAGGAAGTTTCTTTCGTTCCTCTAGTAATCTTTCCGATCCTGAAGTAGCCATTTCGATGGTCTTAGAAGCTCTACAGACAGTTAATTAATCTAACGGCAAAGAAGAAAAATAAAATTGAGGTGATACTGCGACTAAAAGTGCACACCTTGTCAAATAGTGGAAAACAAATGCAAAAATTTGCAAGTTTATAGGATTTACACTCATCCTCGAAGACCGAACGAGAATTACAGAATGTTTTGCATGAAATCTAGCATCACGCTTCTAGGAACACACCTACGGCAACTAATGGGGCAAAAAATGACTTTCAGAAAGCGACTTATTTGTGTACAAGTGGTATCAAATTATAAAATCCACCAATACTACAAAATACTAAGCTGAAAACCCCGTGGAATGAGCACCCAGCATACATCATATCCTCGCCCAAAACTAAATCTCCCGGCTAAATGCAATTGGCTGACTCTAAGCCAATTATTTAAAGACGTTCACTATGTTGATTTTATGCAAAACTCGCTTAAAGATTAGGTATAACTGTCTTAGAATCCATAAATGGTAAATTTTTTGCTAACGTTTTATAAATTGCTTCCTCTTGGCGGAATTTGTTTAACTAGAGAGAGGCTATGACCTCCCCTATGCTAAAATGATTGAGCTGCATAAGCTACAGTTCAACAATCTCTAACTTTACAACAAATTCGAGGAATATTCGCTAAAGCATAAGGGGAAATTCGACGTTACAGAATCGCAAGAAGGTGGGCACTTGATTGTGCTGAGCCCTCAAGTACACCCCGGCCAGCATTCACTCACTCCAGTCCCAGTGCTCTCTCCACGACAGTTTTACCCATCAACAGCGAGACACCCAAGGGGGGCCATCCACAGCCAGAAGACAACACCCTCAGAGGAAATGAGAGTTGTTTATTTCAGTTTCCTTCACTTACACCACATCCTCGTGTGTACTAAGAAAGACAGATGAGGCATATACTTTCTTTTCCGGCTCTTCCTCTGCCAACTATGACGTCTGTATCGCGTCTCCCGCTGCAACAGAGGACCGCTCCGCAGTACGCCTTCGATTAACTGTGGCAGAACTGAACACCGCTCCAGCAAAGAGCGCCGAAAGACAGACAAGGGCAACGGTTGACACGAGGCTAAAGTATTCTGCATGAGCGAAGCGAAAGATCCACACAGAGGTGAGGAGGAAGGCGAAAAGGGGCATCATTGCATGGCTCCCGAAATCCAAATCTTCGGGTGCAGAGAAGTTCGGTCGTAACACCGAACCGGTAGCAGAGGCAATTCTGTCCGCCGGCGTAGAAGATGAAGATGGCGTAGGATGGGGAGGAGCATCGCTAATGAGGCAGTGGATAGTGGCGTTGTCGGAGACACCGTAGTCACAGAGACGGCGACGCGAGGGGCTATCACGGGAGGCGACTGCTGGAGGCTTCAACTCGCGACCCTGGAATATCAGGCGCACGCTCTTGTGCTGTCGTTCCAACTCGTCGGCGAAAAACTTTCTACAAAGTTTATGTCATACGCAAACTCATTTCCTGATCCTGTAATTCATTCGCTGAAGCGCGCTTGCATAGCTACCAGGTCCTCATTGATGTTTGCTCCCACAATTCTGCGAATTGCATAAAGATGTAAAACGGACAAGAAAACGTACACGTAAAACGAATGCTTCGGGGTAAAAAGACATTTCCAAAATATTCGACCCGAAAAATCCAGAACATTTAAAGCTTTTAAGTGATTTGTTTGGGATATCTGATGAAGCCCTTTAAGACTATAAAGGATGATGTGATGTGATGTGCCAAGAATGTTATCATGAATATGAAATTGTACCTGCTGATAAACGTAACAATTTTGTTCTTCACGTAACGTCACACTACTTTTAGATTGTTTAATGACTGAGTGGCTTGTGATGAGATATGACTTGTGCATTACAACGTGAGTACCGCCTTAACATTACAGGATCACATACAAAAGAAAATGGACAGACGGCAAATAAACTTTAGAGAGGGAGGTAGCTTCAGCCAGGTTTCTTCTTTTCATCCAAAGACAAAGCTTATCCAATGGAAAACTCAAGCTTGTTCAACAAGGAAAAGATTAAAGGATACAATTCCTACAGGTTCAGAAGTTAGTTATTGTTTACCATAAAAAAACGAGGCTAACTTATTTATCAATCATATTGCGTGGACAGCGAAGATACGGACCCACAGAGAGCCTAGGTGAATGGGTGCAGATTTAGCAAAGAAGATAAGTCCAAATGACAAAGCCCATAGTGATACAGACTCACTGATCACATGGAACAAAGCATGCTTGTTACGAACAGTTTTATGCCACGACCGGATGAATTTAAACACATGAGTCTTTTACACAGGCCTTTTTTTGCAATGGGATTTATTAAATGACTCCACTCACTTTAAATAGAAAGTAAAGAAAGCTCTTAATTGTAATGAATGACGTGGTGAAACAAATATAAGAATTCAAGCTTCAACACATTATCTATATAAGGTACTCGAAGAGGCCGTGAGATGAAGACAGTTGTGTCAAGGTTCAGTAACGAAGAAGAATATCTGGCAAATTTTCACTGATGTTATAGATATTGGCCGAGTATAACAAAAAGAGGCAGAAAAATTGGGTCTCAAGTACACCCATTAAGCATGGACTCAAAAACTGTAGTTCTAATCTACGCCTTAGCAGAACCATAAATCATCAAAAATGGGCTATCCCAAAAGCGATGTGAACAAAGGCTAATAGAGAATGCGCATTCCAATTTACATATATAGCAAAATAAATGTCATTCTACTCTGAAAATGCTGTATTTTGAGGACCTTCTCGAAGGTGGAGGAGAAAAACATTCTCCTCTACCGCGACAAAACATTTGAATAAAGAAAATGAGTGTAAATGCAGGACAATGCGGTCTTCAAAGGAAAAAAAACAATAATAGAGACCTCGATCAAAATACCTCAAAGAAATCCAGGTCAAGTGTCAAAGCCCATTTTTTAAAATATCACGATGGGCAGAAAAGGGAGTAATCCACGTATATAGCGAGTAAATTCAATTTCGACCAAAAAGGGTCGAAATGAATGTTGAGAATCACAAATAAATGAAAGAAAATCACCACTTAACTCTTCAGTCTTTTAAAAAAGGAATGCTATAGCCTGCGAAGCACGTACCGCTTAAAAAGAAGAACTGGCATTTCGGGAGGAGCATGTACGTAGCGCACTCGATCATTGAGGTACTGCAGGCGTAGAACAATATTGCCCTGTGCTCTTGCCGCCCGTAACTCTCTTTCGTTATCCTCCCTTGTCTTCCCCATAGAACTTGCTTCTGCCTCCGATACATCTAGAGAAGTACAAATCATGAGCAGCTACTCAATCCAGAATAAATTAAGTTATACATAAAAACACAATAGAAAAAAGTGATGCATGAACTAGTTGTGTAAATCCATGATTCCAAAAAGATATCATTATTTCACTAAAGGACTTACCGGTATCCAGATGATGGTTGATATCGCGCAGGGACTCCATATAATCCGTATCCAGGACTCCAGTGTGGTATGCAACGGCACCCTCATCAGAATCTGCATTTTCAGTACTTTCCACTACATCAGAATTCGAGTTCATGGACTGATTATGAGTGTTTGATGTTGGCGAAAGAATACGAAAACCGTGACTGTACAATCGAAATCCAACACATAATAAAATCCCTCCCAGAGAAAGTGCGCATATTAACACCTCATTACCGATGCCCTCGATAAACTCTGGCAAAATCATAAATGGACTTAAGAATAAAATTAAGAATAGAAGACGCTATGATTAGTGCGACGGTTATTCGCTACGCGCGCGTCGATCTCGCAGTTTTTGGCCCTTAGCCGTCGCCAACTACAAATAAAAAACGAAGAGCATTCATTAGCAAAAAAACAAGTTCAGCCTTTACATTATCCATTAAAAATGAGCATACATCCACGAACGACCAAAGTCGATGCTTTTGAACAAATGTCGCCTTCGACAATAGATTGAAACAAAAATTTTTCACTAAGAGTAAACAAAGTAAAGTGAATCATCGTAAATTACGCATTATACAAACTTAGATTAATTTAAATATGCACGTATTTATTTAGCGTGACTTTCCTAAATCAACTTATTTCAGTGAACGAAACAAAATTAGGCAATGAAACCAAACATTTTTTAACCTTTTTCTAATTTTTGAAAGTCAGCTAACACACACAGTAAGTGCTTTATAATAGCGTATTATTACTTCCATATTGGAAATGTGACGTTGCACTAATGCGTTGTACGTATGTGCACATCCCCAACTCAAACCCACCGCTGCCATCAGTGTTGGGGATTACCATTTTTCTCCCCCCCCCCCTCCTTGCAAACCATTGGGAGGAAAAGAATGATCGGGTAAAGGCTTTTTCTATTAGTGTTATTAAAAGCAGCTGATAGAGGCGAATTGCACGCATGTTAGGAATACCCACCCGCTTTAAATCATTCTGATTTCCCGTATGCCCCTTAATTTGTCTTCTGCAAATGGTCTTGCTTTGATACATAATCTGAATTAGGATTGCTCATTACTAATACTGAAATCTTAATTGCGCAATCCGGCCAAGTTTCATAATATTTGAACCTACGACTCACTTCACCAACGATTTTAATCATGTTGCAGCCATTTCGTTTAATATTTACCAAAAATTAGTTGTTTTTATGTCAGATTGTTAGTTATTTATTATTTGACGAAATGGTGACGTTAATTTATTGACTTATTCCAGAAATATTAATGATATTTTCCAACAACCTTACTTCTTTGTCACAATTTGCGATAATCTTAATTGACGCTCAGTACCTTGGATGCAACCTATTGATTAAGTAAAAATCCTTATGTTCGAGATGTAAAAATCAGTGCCTTGGCCTATTTTTGTTTAAAAAATAACCTTTTTGTTCCCATATTAGTC
Source organism: Echinococcus granulosus (assembly GCF_000524195.1). Lineage (NCBI taxonomy): Eukaryota > Metazoa > Platyhelminthes > Cestoda > Cyclophyllidea > Taeniidae > Echinococcus > Echinococcus granulosus. The sequence goes on from NW_020170435.1 coordinate 131,219, forward strand.
TGAATCCTCCTTCTGACGCGTTTAACCATTTCATTTTGATGCATCTAATAACTTTGAACCTTGGAGAAATCAAGCTTTATTTATTTTAAGGGAAATACATTAGTAATTGTCGCACAACTCTGCTTAACCTAGAATCGCATTTAATCAAATTTACCTGCGCAGAATTTCGACTCCTGTGAGTCAGTACTTAATTAATGAGCTCTCCTTACCCCCCCCCCTTTCTCCCTCGGTCTAATTCTATCAACGAAGTCTATTCCCCGCTATCCCCTCCACCACCACTTAACATCACCGCTGCCACTGCTGCTGCCATTACCTCTGTCTTTTCCACAGTGAGTTACTCTAACGAGAATCCAATTACCCCTTCCTGTCCCATTCCCTGTCCCCTCTGCATCTCCCCCCACTCCCTCCGCCCCCCTTCCACTCCACACTCTGGCTGGTCGAGTTATCGTGAGTGGTAATCACCTCTCTGAACTCCTTTTGCCCCCCCCATCACAGTGCTCGCTCGCTCTCGTAGATGCGTGCGCGCCTGCGTGCGTTCGTGTGTCCGGTGGACAGCGTGAGTTAATCTCAGGTGAGGCAGTTAATCCAAATGCAATTCGACAGCTGCTTTAATAAAAATCAATACACGCTGCCTACGGGTGTTTGAATGCACCACCAAAGGAAGCGTCTCCATGATTGAGAAAATTACTACAACAGTCAGTGCAAAATATTATTCAAAAAATATTTGTAGTTTTTGGAATAATTATAAAAGCAATCTTAAAAGTTTTGCAGATTAGTTATCCGAACATTTAACTAATCATATTTGCCTTTAAAAGACAAAATATGCTGATTAGATTTTGAATGAAGTGAATGTATATTCTCCGAAACGAATTAAACAAAACCGATTCGCATAAATATCTGATATTCATCCACCATAAATAGGCATTTTGATGTTCAGTAATTTATTTAGTACTTAGCAAGTTGGCATACCTGAAGCACTTACTTGTGCTATTTTGTGCAGTCTACATTTGTGATTGAGGCAAATGGGTGATTTCTGGTTTTTATCGGTACTTTTCAAAAATCCGCCTTCCAAGATGCTAATTAACGTTAACCGCGCATCCGCCGATACGCACCAATGAGCTGCAAGCATGGATCGCGCAATCGAGTGGTTTGTCCAATCATAAGCGTCCACTTCCCACTTACTTCGTGCGTGTGTGCGTGATCGCACTCGAAAATTTCCACAGTCAAAATGTCGGCGTATACTCCAGGAGACCTCGCCTCATCCAACTACCGTCAACATGAAGAAGCACCTCCTGGTCAGCCGAAGTATATGGCTACGATTTTTCAATCTATGAAGTCCTTCATCCACTCCCAGGTTGAAGCTCATCGCAACGGAATCGCACGGAATCTCCACGAGGTCATTCAAATCGCCCAAGACATTCTCCGAGAAGTGGAACTCCAAGAACCGCGCTTTATTAACACTTTGAAGACTCCTGTTGACAGTAGTAGAGGTAGTAATGGTGTAAGCAGTAGTCTAGCTCAAAAATACGGCCTTGATATGGATCTCTATGAGGGTCTTCGAGTTAACTCCTCTACTGAGTTTGAAGTCATTCTCTTTCTTAATCAGATGGGTGTCTTCAACTTCGTTGATGATGGAAGCGTCCCCGGAGGCGCTGTATTAAAACTCTCCGACGGACGGAAACGAAGCATGTCACTGTGGGTGGAGTTTATCACAGCATCTGGTTATCTCTCAGCTCGTAAAATTCGCGCTCGATTCCACAGCCTCGTGACACAAGCAATTGAGAAGTCTGCCTACCGTGGAATACTTCAGCTCATCAGTGGAACAAACAGTGAGGTGAAGATTCGCGTTCGTGATCGATATGCTCTCCAAATTACGCCGGCATTTCGTTGTCAGGGTCTGTGGCCACGGTCAGCCAACCATTGGCCCTCCACAACGTCTACTGGATGGCTAGTTTGGCCTTGTCCACGTCTAGTTACCGAAGTTAAACACGAAGGCTTCACTCTTCTAAGTCAGGAATCTGCATTCACCAGATCTGACAAGCAACACCAGGCATCAGCTGAAGGAGACGCTTGGCAGCTTGATTTCTACGAAGCGGAGGAGCGCCTTCTAAGTCAGGGTTCACGTCAGCTCTGTTTAAGCATTCTCACCACGTTGTTAGAGCGTCATCTAGTCCTCAACGACACACGAATGCTGCACGATTACTTGATAAAGACTCTGCTGCTTCACGAATGCGAAAAACATCCAAGAGAGGATGAATGGAATGAGTACGCCCTGCCAGATAGAATCAATGGAATTCTGTTACAACTCATCTCCTGCCTCCAACATCGTCACTGTCCTCACTACTTTCTGCCGCAGTTAGATCTCTTCGCCCAATACTCTGCTCCAATGCTGGAGTTAGCAGCTCGACGATGTTGGACACTCCTTCGAAGCCTCATCACCTGTCCAACGGCATTCCAGAGACTGTAAATAAACTTTTGGTGTTGTTCAACATAGAGTTCCTAGATCAAAGCCTCCCATTTTAAAGAACTTTTAGTTTGCAAGAGCTCTGTGTACAAATTAAACAAGCCGTGTACATTCTTTTACAGACTTCTTAAATTTCTGCCTTAATATGAGAGAACTTGCCTAATGGTGAAAAATACAAAATAAATAATTTCTTGCCATTTCAGTAAGATTCATTTATTCACTGCGTTTTTGAATAGTTTCTGAGTGCCTCCTTTTTCCCCCTCCCTACCCACTGTTAATTCCAGGTAGTAAGGATTTTGTTGCCGCTTCGGGGGACAAAAGTCTACATGTTTTAAGCATGCAGGGACAACAATTATTCCATTGCTTTTACCTCCCCTCTCCTTCTAAAATCTTTCGTTGGTGAAATTGACTATTCATTGTTTTATAACTCTGCTAAATTTTTAGCCTTTTCTGTCACTGAGTGATAGAAAACTTACGAACGGTACTTAGCAAAAATCGTCCGAGGTAGGTGCCAAATTGGTCTGGTCAGCAAATTCGAATTGCGCGGACTTCTACGCTAGTCAAATAATCGCCAGCAACGGGTAGAACAGTTGTCGCGGTGAATGCTCGAGGTGTCTGGCGTGGGCTGGTCCTGGGGCGATTTCCCATGAAATTGCCAATCCTCACCACGAAAAACCATGAGATTATCTTTTTGGCAGAAATTTGAACCGTAAAGGTTGGAAACAGTCAAAGTTTGAGAGTTGGAGTCAAGGTCGCGTAAAATGTGAGGCGACTAATTAATACTGGCAGGAATGACATTAGAGCGCTTAACACAATGCCTCTCGCCATGTTCACAACAGACTTTATCCTTTTCCGGATTTTTTCCCCTTTTTTTGGGACAGGGGAGGTTTTTACTGCATACATTAAGGTACAAATGATTTATGAAGGATTGTGTTCTTAAAAATCGCAGTGAAAGGCCCAGTTCTTATTCACCTTTCTCAAAAAATGCCAGTATTGTCTTTACTCATCCCCTTTCAATTCACTATAAGGCAGGAAACATGCTACTGATAACGTGGTTAGTAGCTTTCTGATGAATTTCAGCATGTCAAGGTTTTCAAATGGTAAATTTTTTTTCAAAAATGAGTAAGTGAATAGAAGGGCAAAAGAGAGGTCTCAGTGAGTATAAAGCCTTAGGCTCAATTCTTTTCAGACTAATCCGATGTTCGACCTTATGTTATGAAGAACAAATTCGGTATGTAAAAGCTCTTAACATTCCCCCATTTTAATCACTCATTTTCTAATTATTACTTTAAATTCCCCATATCTAAAGCAAATCTAGTTGTCATTGGTAAGCTGGGTCATAGTGCCACCGAGAAACGACCCTAACTACCAAGAATGCAGATCCTTGGCCCGCAGTACATTAACTAATGCGTTAGTGGACGAGAAAATACGAGCTAAGACCAAAGTTAGTACCAGTATTAAATCTAAAGCCAAAAAATGACTTGGAGATCGATGGCTCACTTGAATGCTTTGAAAGCTATATTGAAAAGTCAAAGAAAGTGGACTGCTTGATTGGCACATTCACTACCTTGGTTTTTATATCTGACCCCGACGTCAAGTATATGAAACAAGCGCTGTTTATCAATTTAGGAGTGCTAGTTTTGCTCATTTGTGTTGAAAACAGTTAGGTTAATGTAGAATGTCTCCCAGGCTTGAGGACATCTAGATCCTTTGGTCCTACAGCAGCAGGTGAATCAGCGAACTGTAAACCATCTGCTCTGTTGTGATAAATGCCCCTCTGTGATAATTTCTAACGGTAAACGTCTCCCTTTGTAGAAGACCTTCTTCACCAATTTTCAACAAGAAATTTTAGGTGAATATAGGAATTTTCCCCTTAAAAATGAACCGTCCAATGGAGAAAATTTAAGCCCAGAAAGGGCTACCTCTCTTATTAACCAACTAGTTAAATAACTCCAGATGCTATCGGCTTTGCCAATATTTAAGGCGAAGTAAGTTAGGAAGGACTGCCACGAGGCTGCTTCAACAACTGTTGCAATCTATCATCGTCAGGTCCACCACGTCAGTTGTTCACCTGGGGTGCGGAGCTCATCCCACTGCTGCCCCAACACCCCAACAGAAATGATTCGCGATGTACTGCAACAGAAAGTATTTTTTGCTAAAAGTTTTAGGCTCTCGCACACACGTTTGTATGCGTAGTGCCAAATCATGGTCATTCAAAGGTATCGGGAGTGTTGCTACTCTTGTTGATGATGTGCTTTTAACCTCCAACTCTAAACCACTGCTAGGAGGTAAAAATTGCAGTTTAAGTGAGACTGGAAGTAGAAAGGACATAGGAAAAATGAAAACATTAATGGTTTAGCACTCTGAGTCACTCCTGAAAAGGTAATAAGGTATACCATTTGGAATGTAGGTTTATTGTTGACCTACATAATGCAGAATGACTGAAAAGCTATAAACGCGACCGGAACGACTGCATGATACCAAAGCCGAAGCCATGGAGACTAAAGAATACGCACAGTTAAAGACATCATCAAAGGATATACCGCTTTATAATGCAATAGCCTTCTTTTGTTCACTCTTCTCCTCCTGTCTTAACAATTCAGAGCACGCATTTTAGTTGAAAAAAAAATAAAAAAATGGGAGAACTAAAGCCCTGACGGCCCATTACAACATGCCATCTAGAAGCGTTTCTAGTGATGGTTTATTTAAATGTGGGTAAAAAACGTCTACAGCGGCTCCCTATTCTTCATAATGAAATAAATCCGGAGTAAACATTCAGTCTTGAAGAGAACATCGTGGAAATTACTAGGAAAGCCTATCAGTGGCTTTGTTTAAACCATCTGCTCTCACTGCTCCACTATGGACATTTCAAGGTGGAACACCATTCCACCTCAGAAATGTTCTGCCCGCTCTCTGCCGGAGGCGAGGCGTTTGCATTAGGGATGTGCCTGTTTGATGCAAATCGGTAGAGAGAGATGGTACTTAGGAGAATCAATTGGTGAGCGGAAGGTCTAAGGAAGATTAGTGCTTTATGTAGATTGAGAGGGAAGGTAAGAATTGTCACTTCACTTTCATAGAGCTTCCTTCAACACCAGCTCCGCACGTACTAACGAGTGGGCAGGGTGGATGAGATGCAAAGCTTACAGTCGATTTTGGGGGTCATTCTGCCTACTTCTTAATCAAAATGGCCACCTCTATCCAAATATCCATTCTGTTCTCCCAGACCTATGAATTCAGCACGCAGGTGTTCTCGCGGATGAGCGAAGGCAGACCTTAACGAGCTTTCCATGACCTCGATGCGGACACACAGGGGAATGTGATAAATGCGCCTGGTCCTGTATGTGGGTTCGTTCTGTTGCGCAATAAAAAACGGTCCCTTTTAACCGTTCTTTACTAATCTCCCATGGGATATGCGTCCACTCATTGGGCATTGGAAGAACCGTAAATGAAGCTGGTTGGCAGACGTTTATCGTGGGGAAATGAACGGGTGTATATTATAACGAGAGGTTCGTTTAAAATCAACCAAGGCTTTTAAATTAGGAGATTCAACAGCGAAAATCTATCCTACTGGTAGTAAGTGTTTTGTGTATGCACCTTTAAGCAAGAATGCAGAGCCTGAAGGAATTTTGCTCTAAAAAGGGAGGAAAATTTATTATCGAGTGCTTTTACTCAGGTCCACAGATGATGTCAAATAAAACATATGAAATTGCGGAAATGAGACGCTCAGCTTCAGAGCAGTAGGACATTTAAAAGATGGTGGTTCCCTCGTCAGTCAGTAGTGATTTGTATTATTATAATCATGCACAAACTACTGCTAAAGACGATGTATCACTAGACATTCTTCATTTGGAAAGAAGTCAGAATGGTAAATATTACCCTAAATTTTCTAGTCTCTATAATATCCCTAAAAACGTGTATAATTTAATGCTTACTTACACGTAATTAAGTAGTGCTTAAATGACGGGCAAATGAAGTTGGCTGGGCGTGACCAAAGGGCGCCCCAGAAAAAGTTGGGGAACGAAGCAGGAAAAGGTGATGACAAATTGGTAGTGAATAAGTAAAATAAAGTTATTTAGTGCTATCGAGGTAGTCTCGTATGCAAGGCTGTCTGTCCTTCCACGAAACATAATCCACCTTCTATCATTTGCTCTAAAAAGTCTTCAATAAACTTCCCTAGTTGTCTTTACTTATCCACGAAATCAGTTATTCATCAAATTAGTTCACCTCTCTAAGAAAAGTAGGTCAAATAATTCTTCAGCGATGCCGACCTGCCTAAACATTTTGAGAAATGATTTTGAACGTTCAACTTTCAGGGCTAGAGGCTTTCCTGCAGGAGCAATAAAGCATCCTCGCTGTAGGGGGGACCAGTTGTTATTCAAATATTTAAGACCTCAAAGCCCAGAAACGAAATGTTTTTAAGAGAAGTGAATAGATCGCGATGTTCGGCAACTTCTAAAGCAATACGCGGACCCTCTCCTCAGCTTCCTGATTGGTTCCACTTCAGCTAAGCCAATTTTCTACATCCATCGCAGCGAGATTGTGTTTCTACTGCTAGAAGTCGTGAGACCACTTGGAAGAGAGCATGAGTATGGCGAAGTCGCTTGTGTGTTTAGTCAATATTGCTGAATGCTATATCCTCTGCATCATGCATCGCAGTAAAAATGCATTTGGGAAATAGCGCTCAAGATTGCAGCATTTTCCTCAACCAACGCATTCTGCATATCAGTCTTTGACTTCTGGTTTGAAATCTCCTCGTCTCCAGTCTTCCTTCTGTAATCTTTGTCTAGAGTCAACGCCTACATGGAGTAGCATGTCCGGAGAGGTGGACGAGGCCCCACTATTTCACTCTCACTTTGCTTGGAGCCTGATCGCTCCCTATCAAAGTCTTCTGCTTAGCATTCTCTGCTAAGTAACACGTCAATAGTAAGGGCTGCTTCATTTGATTGTGCTGATACATTCACCACATCTCCTGCACACTCTTCTACGATTTCGCTTTGTTCCAGTAATTTATGAGGCACATAGTTTGGAATAGGACTTCAGACAGCTTAGTCGGTAAATTCAGCAAAATTGTCATCGCTCCTCATAACCCCCAAACTGCGTGGCTGCCAAGGCCACAGGGGAGTGATTTAAAGCAGTGCAGACGCCGACCTCTGCTAGTAACCTCAGAGAGAAGCACCCACATCAAATGTCTGTCTTCTACATGATGCTATGGCATGGAAATCAGCCGAAGGGAGCGGAATAGTCGGCCATTTAAATGGAGTTTTACTTGTTGCCACCACCAATTTCGCTTCGTTAGTCTTTTTTGATTTCTTAATCCCCCATACAAGCATGGAAAAGATGGTCGGTGGCCATTCGGATGTACAAACTCCAGAGATGTACAGATATGCACTAAAACATGCCTCCAACCTATTTATTTACCCTTTAGTATTAAGCCAAATTTATCATATTCATCATAAATTACTGAAAGGAAAAGTACACTAGCTTCTGCCTCCCGTGTTTTCCTTTAAGTTGCAATGGGCCGCACTGATGCGGGAGAGGAAGGTGGTGTTAATTTATCATGGGCGTGCGTGAGACCTGGGAAGGTGGAGACTTGACCGAGGAGACCCGAACAGTTCAGCAAAGGTACACTCTATGGCCAGTAAAGAGCCCGCCTGGGTAGGCAAACAAATCACCGCATCAAAATAAGGACGACAACAACAACAACAATATTAGCAATTTTGGCGATTTCGGTTGGGGTAAATAGATGGACTGCCTGAAGGTGTGTGTCTGTATGGTTGTGTTGTTTTTTAATTATCAGCCAAACAATTTGGAAAAAGTGGACCAAAATTTGTAGAAGGACAGGGAAAGAAGGACAGACAATCAACTTCTACTGCTGCTACTGTTACCACCACCACCACCACCACCACCACCACCACCACCACCACCACCACCACCACCACACCACACAC
>NW_020170435.1:139730-157626 GCF_000524195.1 Echinococcus granulosus
ACCACCACCACCACCACCACCACCACCACCACCACCACCACCACAGGAATATCGAATTACAGGAAAATCTGAGACAAACGGAAAGGAATTACGCCTTGAACACGTTTTAAAGTTCCTTCAGCAAGATATTTTCACCTCTAAGAGAAAAAGTAGTGACCGTAGTGTTTTATTTTAAAGGGATTTAGTTAAATTATGCAAAATAAGTGGTTGCTTTGACTGCTCAAGGCCTTAATCCCTCTTTAGCGCGGGTTGTTTGATTTCAATCAGAGGTTGCACAGAAATTTCAGTCACTAAAGCCGCTTTCTCTGCAAAACAATGCACATCCAGGCCTGACTGGCTTGAGAATACTTAAGAAGCTCAAATGATGTTATCAACAAGTGAAATCGCATCCCTCTGACCGATTACTAAGCGGTAAAGTCGTGCAAAGGGAGGATGTTGGATGTGGAGGCCTCTTTCCGTAACGACAAATAACAGAAGTATCTGTACTGCTGTAGCTCACTCTCCAGTTGGCTTGACAATAACCCACTTTGGAGGTTTGGAGGGAGCGACGACAAATTGCTGCATTCATCGAATACGATGACGGAAGTCGGTGAAATCTTGCCACTCCAATTCCGGCTCAAGCGCCACAGAGGTTACCGAATCCGAGCAAAATAGCAGGAGAAAGATGTAAGTGTACAAAAAATATGGCGAATCTATTAGCTTAGGCAGATGAAGCAGCCTCCACTTTCGATTAAATTCCTGGGTTTTTGGCTATCAGGCATCAATCAAAGCATGGGTGGGAAAGTGGGCCTCGTCCAACACTCCGGGCATGATTTTTCCCTGTCTATGTTGCCTCTAGACAAGTGTTACTGCGGGATGACTGGAAACGGGAGAATGATGACCAATTCTAAAATCTGATTTACAAAAGGTCCCAATTTGAGGAAATGCTGCAATCTTGAGCGCCCTGTCCCAAATGCAGAGGGTGTGGTAGTCAGGACTACGGGCTAGACGCACAGCACGTGCTGGCACTGGCAGGTTGGAGCGTTCTCTCTCTCAAGCACATCCACTGCGCTCATATTCTCTTCCACGGGCGGGACAGAGGACTGCCTGTGGTAAGAGTGGGAGACATCATTGAAGTGAAGCAAGGGTCGGTGTTGTGATTTAGAAGTTGTTAAACAATCCCATCTCCTCATTCTTCTCATCTGGTGGTTCTACTTAGGGAGAAGAAGGAAGAACATGCCTGCAGCCTCGGAGGGCTTCCCTATCTGAATAACAACTAGTCTTATTTTGGAGGAGACTGACCTCTTACGCCTGCAGAGAAGTTAAAACTTAGAAGGCCGCGCTGATGTCTCGTAAATGCTCGGGTGAGTCCACAGCGAGGCGGAACTATTTCGCCCACTTACCAAAAGTGACGCACTAATTAGACAGCTGAATAATTCAGCTAGTGAGTGGAGTCAACTAGATAGGAACATTGAAGCTTTTTCATAAGCGCGTGCTAAAGGAATCAAATTCCACTGACATTTAGGCTTCATTTTACATTCGGGCAGATATTACGTGGTAAATCTGCTCTTGAGCCCTTCACCTTAATGAACAATTTGGTCAAGTTCTTTAAGTGATTCTTACAACATCATCGGTTCTTTCCCCTTGGTCGATTCAGGCGTCGCCTTGGTGACGCGGCTTACTGTTCATTGGTTAGCCTTATATCGCCAACCACCCGCTAGCCCACAAATACAAAATGTCAATGTCTTGCTTTGGGTTTGTGTTGTAAGTTGTAGATTCATGTCTACATCAAGAAAGATTCCTTCGCTGATGGCAATGTCTGCAAGCAGATTTAATTTCAAAGCAGCCGAGATAGGCAAGACTTCTAGTCAAAGCTGGAAAATGAAGAGATAGACAGGTAGATGGAGGTCCTATCGAATCCTCATCCCCCAGGTTCATCTTCCTAACCTTTTCACTTAATGGTCAAATGACAAAATTATGTAATCACACAGTAGATATGCCGCAGACAGGTGGGCACTGAGATAGAAGGAAAATTAGCTAAAACAGCCTTATTTCATCCCAGCCTTAATGCCTTGCCAAATGCTAGATAGCGTCCGCCCCCATGTAGACCCATGCGGGGTGGGAAAAAGTCCCAACAAAATTATGTAAAAAAGAAAAGTACTTACTAGAAAATCGCAAATAAAAAGCACCTAAAAGCGCCTTTATCCTCTTCTCTTAAATCATTAAAATATAGCAATATTTTCTACCTTTAAGTGCCGTATCAAGTGCCAGGTTTTTAATGAACGATTAAATTGCTACCACCTTATCGGGGGAGTTATTTTTTTCTCCAGAATTTTCACAGTTATTTAAGTTTATTTTGCTTGTGCTGTAGCATTCGGTCCACGTCTGTGGTCTTCCAAACCATCTGTGTTGTGTTGGTAAGGACTAATCCAAGCCCAGTGAACAACGAATCGGCTCTCGCCAGCTGAATGCCGAAGCAGAAGGGTAAAAAAGAAGGTTGGATAGTTGTAGACTAACCACAAAATGACTTTCGACAAAGTGTTTACAACCAGAACACGGTGTTTTCGTCTCTCACCGACTGTAGGCGTGTCAAATCCCAAATTAGTTGCATTCTAGCCCCATAAATCGGCCTTGACCTTACCATAGTTACGGGGCCTATTAAAGTCCCTCCCTAGGTGATACCGGTAGACGAGGCGGACCCAACGAGAGGGCAAATAGGTTAGTATCCGGAAAAGAAGCTTTGGTGAATAAATAATTACCCTCTTCTACGATCCCTAGGTGAAGTATTTAGGGAGAGCAGTACAGGGGAAACACGTGGCCATTCACATTTTATCCACCCAGAGGGCGCATTAATACCTTATCACTTTAAATGCCACGACTCTCTTCGTCTATTTCCAACCTTCACATGATTAGTTAAACATGGAGAAATCTTCTTTCTTTAGGTAAGATTTATTGCATAGAAGTATCGTTCCCTTTAAGGCTATCAGCTCTTACAACCCTCTAGACAGAGGATAAAAGCAGGGCCTCGATAGCGAAACATTGACCTTCGAGTTTTGCGCTGAGGGCTCCAAAACAGGCTTAAAAATCTCGCCACATTGAAGCACAGTTTGACAATTTCGCGTCCATTGTCACTGGTAAATGCATGCAAGGCCGTCTTTGGAACCTTCATGCGGCCAAAATATTAACGCCGTTGAGAGCCTCGCCGTGGCATGAACCAACCCTCCAAGTAACCTTGGTGCATTTGCACTTACTGCATAACAATTTAATGTGGAGAAACCTGATCCTCCAAACTGTGTAGGATTTCGTCCATTTCCCTACTTCTGGTCTTACATGTATTCCTTTTACAGGTATTTGTTTTGCATTGATAAAAGTTTTACTTACTTAATGCAATCGCCCAAATTTGTACTTTCAGATGATTTATTCGAGGTATGGAAGACTTTAATTATGTCCTCTCCCACCACCTTCCAAATAGGGGTGAGTTAAGCCTGTCTTCCTTGCGGATAATGCGCTGTAAGCTTCCAATCGAGTTCTCCGCTTAGCATTTGGAGAAGGTGAAAGAGGCTGCAGTAGAAAGCACCACCTAAAACCAATCAAGGATGTATCTCAACCAACCAACCAAACAACCAACACGTTGTGCTGGTTCGCCTACAGACAGACTCGTTTAGTAGGTAACTCTACTCAAGCCAACGGGAAGTTTTGTAAGCAATTTGTTGTCCTCCTTTTGCCTTAGAAACCACTGGAACATAAACTGGTGAATAAGTGGGGAAAAAGTTCCCTTTTTCTATGAGGAAGGATAAGATCCCACGCTTCAAAGAGTAGGGAAATTTGCTTCCTATCACACTGTAGTTGGGATGGGATGAGGAAAAAGAGGTACCTTCTCAACACCATCCTCGGCTTCCTCATTCCCTTTCCGACACTTTTCCTTTCCACGGTATTAGCCTTAAACAATCACATGGGCGACGGACAGTAGACAGGTGGGAAGGCGAGGGGGAAGGGTAGAAACGGGGTTAGACAGGCCCAGGGATGTTTGTTTTTGAGGGCAAGACGTTTTATAAGTCTATTTTGCAATTTGTTTTGCGTCTCGTCATTTGGGAGCAAAAATAGGTAATCTTTACGTTTTTTGTCCGAAATCCCTTGATTGCCCCAACACCTGACATGTACAAACCATTAGAAGGTGGCGTGTTTTTTCCGCATTAAGTCATCACATAAAATCCAAGGGAGATGAGAGATTTTGTGGAAGAAAAAAAGGGAAAAAATACACTCTATCTCACGCGACCGCCGTGAAGTACTGCATTCAAGTTGACACTCGTACCACAGAAAGGTGGAGCAAGGCATAAATTTAAAATAAGAAATATAAACTTCGAATTTTCCGCCAGTGAAAACAAAGTTGGTTTTGTTGTGCTCAAAATCTATTATTCATCTCTGGACTGCTTTGCCTCCCTTCCAACCGGGCTTTTGGCAGTCAGAAGCTCGTTGGTTGTCCTCGGCCTCAGACAACTAAAAAATAAGTGATAATAAATTTTAAACGTCACACAAATTACCTGATTCACTTGAACAACCTCTCAAGGCGTGAAACTGTTTTTTCAAACTGCCTTCTGTTTATTTGGCTTGTTATTTTGTCCCCGCGACATGATGGTAGACACGTGACATCGAAGAGACCGTACCAGAGGAATGGGCTAGATGAGGAAGGAGCAGGGTCGCCCTTTCGCCTCCTTCACCTCCCTCCCCTCCTGTTTTCCAGTCACAACTGTAGTGGGTTCTACGCGGTCTTAACGCAAAAAAAATGACTTAACAACATGAGGCATGCGGGGGTTCTCCGGTTGACTAGCCCCAGATGCTCTTCTGAGAGAGGGAGAAGGATTTGCAGTACAGTTTTTAATTGTGCCACACTAAATCCTAGTCTAATCTGTAATTCCTTACATTTTTTTTAATCACAGGGATTCCTCCTATGAGAAAATGTGCTCACAACCAAATTTGTAGGGGGTCCGATGTGTGCAAAATTATTTACCGTCATTTAAAGAAGATTTCCAAGGGGGGTGTGGGGCACCTGATGTAAAGATTTTTTTGCATTATAATCAAACCACAGTGAACCTTACTAGTTTAAAGTTGGGAAAGGAGCTTTCTTTCCATCTCTCCTTCCCAACTCCATTTTTCCGTAGTAGTTTCGCCGCGGGATGTTCCGTAACGGATACTTTTATTCCAATTCCATCGCGTGTACAGCACGCACGGCTCAGAATTGGATAATCCTATTATTGTCTTTGACTCATGCCCCTCTAGGTCTTCCAACATGAACAGCTTAACAATTCCGCTTGAAGACTCTTTGAAGGGACAACCCAGCTGCTTGGGTGTCCATAACACTGACACCCCTGCGGTGTCTACTATTAAGGTCGATGCATGGCCGACACGAATAACGACCACATAAAAATTGGAATTAGTGGTTTCGGGATTGGCGGCGATTTTGTAGACAGCCTTTTTATGGTTTTTTCCAAAAAAGGGGGCAAATTTTTACGGAGAGCTCAGTAAGCCAGAACTGACACACATATGTGACGTCTAGATTTTCTTATCGTTTCGTTATCCTCATAGTTAATTTAAAGGCAACAAACTTGAGATAACCTATTCTTGGTCAGAAAAATGATATTTCTCAGTTGCTTTTTTTTCCAAAATATCCTGACACATAATGCCTGTGGTAGTGGTAAGAGTTTCCCAAGTCCCCGCCACTAACGGTGAAGGTGTTAACAGTTCAGTGACTCATTACAAATTTCCTAAAAATTAAACAATTTTAAGGAAATGAAATTTGTTTAGCTAATCCAAACGCACCAACCAGATACCAAGTAAGCTGGGAGTTTTCAACCAGGTGGAATTGGTCCTATTCGTTAGGCCATAACATCCGAGCCAGTGATTGGCCCCACTGGACGAACCAATCAGCGACAAGAAATTGGCCTAATTGTCAACTGTTTGGAGTTCCTCCAAATCATTGTGCTTGTGTATGTAGGTAAAAGCAAGTGCTCCATAGTCCCGCTACTCGTGAAGGCAAGAAAATGTATTTTAATTGGTGTCTAGTAAGTTTTGTGTCCACCTTTACTTTGGCCCTCCTGCCTCCAAATAAGGCGTCACCTGTGGAAACTCCTTCACTTGGAGATGAAATATGCCAGATCACCGATACCCACACTGCCATCTGTTATGTCCAGTGTTTTGAGGATATTACCAGTCTTCTGGCACCAGGGACAGATCAGAGCCTTATAAGGCATCTAATTGTTTACCAAACGAATACACACTGCTATTCCGAAGTGGGATTGGAGGTGTTCAACGAATTTACAAGTCTTCAACAACTACTCTACACTGGAACTGTATGTCCATTCCCTACTTTGCCTAATTTGAGCAATATAACACATTTAAGCTTTACACTCACTGCGGCTGCCTCCACAAGCACCGAGGAGTTTATCTGGAACAATTCTACAAGAACCGAGATACCACAGCTGGAAAAGTTGGTTGTCACTGAAAACTGCTGTGGATTATTTCAGGGCACTATTGTAGCTCCTCACTTGCAACATCTTTCTTTCCGTTGTTCAAAAATGTCCTCCTACATCTCAGGAGTGAATGAAACCAGAAACAAGTTGATACTTATAACGCCGGAGCTGAAATATCTGGACTATCAAGAAAGTGCTTCGGGATTTCCTATCTCCAGTGCATCCAATTTGCCCTATCTACAAACCCTCCTTGTAACATTCAACACGGAGTTCTCTGAAAATCGTGTCATTACTTCGGATTCGCTTAACTTATCTTCTGTAAGGGAGTTGACCTTCTCCCAAGGTGAGTATGGTCATATCTTCGGGTATGAACCCTACCAGTGTGTGGAACTTGGTGAGACAAATTTAACACACATAACTCTGGTACAACCACCAAGAGGTTCAACAACTTGTCCGTCAGTTTGGAAGTGTATTTCCTGCACTCCATCCAATCAGAACAACTCAGAAGGCGTACAACTTGTAAATATTTTCACCCATTCCTCTACCAGCGCCAATTTTAGTTCCCTTTTACCGAACGTGACACTGAACACCACCGACTTGAAATTCAATCATGCTCCACTTCTACAAGTGGACGGCGAAGCATTGCGACGATTTTCTCACCTTCGCAGTCTTCACGTGGGAGAAGTGAGGAGTACCCTTCAGTACAATGGAGTAGTAACACTATTGGGCAATCCTTTTAAGGCTTTACAGAGGCCACAAACATTCCAATTTCTTCACCTGGTCTTATTAAAGTGTGACTGTGAGGAGTATGATACATTTGCATGGCTCAGGGAGCAAAACCCCACCTTCGAGGGGGAAATTCAATGCATCACAGTACCTCCAACCAATAGTACCGAGGAGGAGATAGCTGTGAACACGTCAATAAGTATCACGAATTTTTTACAAAAACTAGCGAAACAATGTGTTACCACTCCAGTTACGGAAGTGGTGAATACCTCCACAACTGATCAATTTGTCCTCCGAACAGCAACAACAACAACAACAACGATGACGACAACGACAAAGATGACGTTAACAACGACAAGTGTTGCGAATTCACGACTACTTCCAACAGCAACAACAACATTGACAGTGTATACAACTTTATTATTGTCAACATTACTCTAGCTCTCTTGGCTTCTAAATGTGATAGGGTTTTGAGTGGAATAAAGTAGGAGTTGCTCTGGAAATCCACATTTTTTTCCGCGACCCATTATTCGACCGATTAGCCAGTGATTGGGGGCAAGGTTGGGGGTAGGCAACGAGTTCACTGCAGAATTTTACCTTTTACCCAGTGTTTAAAGGGGTGAAAGAGGGGGAGTTGAACAAAAAAAAGAAAAAAAGCCTTAGTAAAAGACAGATTTTAATCAACTAGGTATTTACGGGGAGTGTCCTCATCAGGAAACAGGCGAAAAAAGCCAATCGCCGTTGTGTAAACCAACTTTAACCTGTTTGGCGTTCGTTTTTATCTGTCATTTAGTGTTTATTCTACCCTAGGTCTTCAGTCGTCGTTTGCGGGAGAGATTAATGAAACGTATTTCAGTCTAGAAGACCCCGGACAGGTTGACAGCCTCAAATAGACTGGTTATTTCGTTGGGTAAACCAACAAAGCCTTGTCACTGATTTTACGCCGTGGATATGAAGGAAAAAGCGGCAAAAAATTGGTCTAAAATATGGCAGGCCTGAGTGACCGCAAAGTGAAATAAATGAGGTGCTGAAATGCCGAAAAGCTTCCAAGCTCTCAGAGATTCCGCTGACCTACAAATGTCATGACCCCTGACACAACTGAAATGACTAATTTAGGCGCTATTCAGTAAATAGAAATATGTTTTTTTCTCTGCAGATCAAAAAAATTTGGACTTTGCCTCTTTTTTTTCTTTGCTTAAAAAGTAACCGATCGGATTGAGGCCTGATTTGGTACAACCGGTTGCTGTTAGATAGACAAAAAACATATGTCACATATTTGTGACGCTAGTAATGAACATGTTTAATGACTACATTTACTGGATACTACTTCCTTAAGCAGGATCGAGAAGTTTAGCATCAAAGGGAATAACATGATTCATTTATTTGAGGGTTCATAAGAAAGCTGATTAATTAGGCCAATTGGAAAGGTATGGCAGTGTCTTTGAGTTAACATGACATCTAAATTACATCGCTTTTGAGCAATTAAATCATCACACAAAAGGAGGAGCATCCATTGGTAAGTAAATTTTGCGTCAAGCTGTTTTGATCGACGGGCAGGTAATAAGTTCTCTCTGAAGACATGAAGGGTCTGACTGGCGTTTCGTGAACGGAATCTCGTAGCATCGAGCTGAAACTCACGTCAATGTATACGTTGCCGGAGAGAATATCACTTTAGAACACGCCCTCTCCTTATTCTTCTCCCTCCAATTCCATGTCTTGGCCTCAAGGTTCCCAAAGACGCTCCTCCGTCTCAGACATTACAAAGTAGTCGGTGGAATGAAACCACCCAGGTGCTTCTCATTAGCACCAGTAGCTTGGCGCTGTTCAGGGTGAGTTGATACTTTATAGCGAGTCTACTTCAAATGCAACCGGCTATTGGTAGAAAAATTTGCCACAAGAAAAGTTATTTTTCACCGAGTTCTCCTTAAAGGGTCGTAAAATTGGCAGAAACATCGTAGCATTTGGCAAAAACCTATCAATTATGTTTGTTCATTGAAGTGATGCAGCACATTTTAAGGAGTGCGATGACCTATGCGGGCACTTTGTTCCCCGCATGTTGTATTTTCGTTCGCCGACATGGCCTTCTGTTGATGCTGGAAGCATCCCAACTCCTCCGAAAGACGCGATTTGCTACATTCATGTCAGGTTACAAAAATCCAACCGCTAGAAGTTGCTACCTAACAAACAGTCTCCAAATAATAGGGGAAAACATCAAATAAACTTAAAGATTCTGTAACCAGTTGAAAACATTTTTCGGCATTGGTACGTCATCTCTCTGTTAAAATTTGGCCAATCTTAAATAGAATGACACTTACTTGACATTGGTGGAATTTAAACTCTTATTTAATAATCCATTTAGGATGCATTATTGCTTAATAGAGAAAAGCTTTTATATTTGGCGCCGATTTTAAGTTGTATTGGCATAACAAACCCCTTTTAGTGTGATTGAAACAGTTACCGACAATCTGCTTTCCAGATGCAATTTTACCAAAAGCGTGCATTCATAGTTTGATGGCAGTATTTGCCGAGGTGTCCGGCTCGAAGCCCGTGTCGTACTTTTTGGCATGGCTCGAGCGGAGGTGTGACAATTGTCGTAACGTGTGAGATGCGAGCGATTATCCGCATGTGTCGTCATGCCTTCTTTAACACCTTGCAAATTTTTTTTCGATCTCTAAAAGTACAAAATATCAGTTGGACAAGCCAAGTGCGATTGTGGTTCGTTTGCCTTTCAAACTGCGTTTACCTTTGTTCCAAAGCCATGCGAGCTACTCGTCAAATTCAGAGGTACATTGAGAGAAGGCACAGTTCGAAATTAAGAGACTTTAATGATGTAATTTTATTGATGAGTAGGTGAATATAAGATAGGCTAGGAGGCTCAAGATTATTAGTAGAATGGTCATTAGCGTACTAGTGCAAATAAAATAACCAGGTTGTGAGCTTGTTAGAAGTCGATTACAATGATGCCTAAAGTGAGTGATAATGAGGAGAGGCATTTGCAACTATCAAAACTGAGGGAGGGGGAAATGTAGCGGAAGAAAAGAAACAAAGCATATTTTTTTCACCCACATGCATTAACAGATGACATTGAGTTTGAAAAAATTCAAGTATTTCTTTACGTTTTCCAACTCAGAACATTTTAATGTGCACAAAGCATTTCTCATGGTCCTTTAGGGATATTTCTTCAATCTTTAAGCTATGTTTACATCACTATGGTAAAGTGGACAACCAACAGTTAAGAATTTGGAAACTTTAAGGGTTAGGTAGCATGTTTTAGCTCCTAGTGGCAAAATGGCTTACAAAAGTTCAATTCACAACTGCCTGGTTTCCTACTGGGAAGGGACTACGTATTTTGCCCAACTAGTAAAACACGTTTAAAATGCCACCAACAAAGTAAAAATCAAAATTTACACATTGTTCGTCATTAACTAGCAAAATGTTATTTCCAAGACTTAACAAGCTCTAATTAATTAATAGCAAACAATCGATTCAATGCACACATTTTCATTCTCGCGCAAATTATTTCGAGGTCAATTTAACAAAGGTATTGGTTAGTTGAAAATAAATATGTTCTTTTTTACAAGCAGCGCCTCCCATTTTTGACATAAGATCTTATTTGAAAAGGGTTTTATCCTAGAATTTTTTAAAGGAAATTTGCGTGTAAAAAATACAACAAATGGATAAAGGTTCGAATAAACGCCCGTGAAACGCGGACTTTTCAGTCTATGCGGGCGGACCCTGCGTGATGGTGTGCGGCAGTCTGTGCGTACGTTTTTATCGGCCAGCACTTCTGTACTCTCTTCGAATGGCTTTTATACCAATTTAGATGCTAGTTTGACTAGGAAGTGTGATGATTTCACAAGCCTCCTAGAGTCGAAGATTCCGACCAACTTTTGTTCTTGCAATCATAGGAATGTTTTCTACACTACTACTGTTCAGCAGACGTATTGTATCATTAAAGAATGGGCATGGACACCTAGGGCATTTAGCATTAACTTCTTCAACTATTTTAGGGATGTATGATTATTCTCGTTATTGGAGATTGTCAAAAAATAAGAATTGGATGATGGAAAATTAGGTAAATAGAAGAAGAGTTCTTCCCCACACTCTTGTCAATAGCATTTGTAAACAAAAATACTGACTTCTTTATTTTAGAACAAACAGACTAGCAAAGAACAATAAAACGTTGGGGTAAGGGTCAAAAGGTCACAGACCTTATGCATTGTAGGGAACACTAGCCGATGCAGCAGTAGCAATGGTGTCCATTTAGAACGAATACCAGAAAATGTTGAGAAGATTCTCAGTGAATGTGGCGGTATCTCCCGTCCGCTCATCACTAAGCACGCAATTGGGTTCTCCTATGAACAATTTTAACTTTAAGATTACCTCAAATATATTAGTGTTTGCAAAAAAAGTTTCCATGCACACTTTCTCACTGTTTGCAGTGGCATCTGGAAGGAAATAACTTCTAGGGGAAGGTCGTACACACAAAATGCGGGCCTAGTTATTTTTCCGCGAATCAGTTGGTGCGTTTCCTGGCAATGTATAGTGAGTAGTGAACAGACAGTTTAAAGAAAACAAATTGTGTATCTCCTTGCTTAAAAATAAGTTAAAAAGTTCATTTCTTACTGCACGTTGGTCGTTAACAATCAAGGAACGAAGCGTTATAGCGTGAGAGAAGTGAAAAGGCAGTGGATGGCACTTCTAAATTATTGTCAATGATTCATTCATGTGTTTTGCTGCACTCGGCCATAAAATGGTCGTCCTAAAGGCAACATCTCAAAGCGCTCGACAACAGATTTGGCGAGAAGCCTGTACAGCTTTATAAACGGTTATAAAACCCGGTTCGTGAGGCATGTAGGCTGAGTTCAATATTCTCCACCTTGAAAGGTCAAGGTAGGGGGATAACTAGGTCAAGAACACATGGCAAGGCATAATGAGTCTATTGAACTGACTTACATCCACGCAAACGGACAAACCCATTTTATCGAGGTGCACCACTAAATGTGCGAATTTCTTCTGGTCACCTGACACTGAAAGGCGATTAGGTGGCCATCATAATTCCCATGTCACCACATGCTTTGCCCATGGAAGGAGACACAGTGTCCATATGTGTGACCCTGGATAGGGCCGAGAATCCAACACAAGTAATCAAGAGGCGGAGGTTGTAATATGGTCATCTTCATTTCCCGACATCTATGAGTAAGAGCGGGTGCGTACATGACCGCTAGACATCTCCCAAGGACATAGAGTGCCTCCAAGAGCCCTAGGTGTTGTAATGCTGAGGAATTGGGTAAGAAATAGGGGAAGAAAGGAGCCCTGACAGATCTGAGCTAAGCTTGGTTGGCTTATTCTCCTCACCCCTACTTTGGCGGTGGCGTAAGGTACCGCTAGGGATCACATGACAATGAAGCAGGCTTCCGACGAAGTTGGTTTCATCGCCGTTCGGAGGACCAGCATTAATAGAAAAAAAACGGGAGATCGGTTTGCCAAGAGCAACTTATCAAAGAGTTTAACGTGAGTGACGCCGAAACTGTCAATTAGGAGGAAAAAGTCGAAGTTCCCATCCATTCCATTGACAAATGACTGTCAATATTGCCCTGCCCTTCTCTCACGATTTAACGAATCGTTTATGCATTGTTTATCCACCGGCATGGAGTAAGAAATGACTTTTGTAAGCATGGGCCGTAGGCAAACCGTCCATGCGTCACCCATCCCACATTTCCAAGACAGGCATCATCTGGTTCCCAGAGAGCTCTTTTTGTTTTTTGTTTGGGTGTGTGTGTGTGTGTGTGTGTGTACAGCGGCCTCCAAACCTGATTGTTTGTGCTTCGCAATTCAAATATTTATGGGTACGGTCCTTTTACTTGCTACAAATCCTTACAACTGGTTGTGAGCGTCCTTTCCCAACAGTCGGGAATGCGGATAGTGAGTAGGCGATGAGAAGAGGAAGTTTTCCCACCTCGTATTTGCCCAAGGTCCAGTCACATGAATAGGCAGTTGGAGAACAACACAGATGCCGTATTTCTTTTCGTAGATTCTAACGACATAACTTTTTTCATCCAGCCTATCATCGCCTGTCATCTCGGGAAAAGGTGATTATCGGAGTGGATGATTCAACTGAGAACGTCAAAGAGGGATTTTATTCACATCCTCTCTTACCCCCCCCCCCCCCCCATCCACGAGAACCTATTGTGAGATTACACACGTTCAAGTCCTAAATCCGCTGCTTTAAGGAATGAGATCTGCACCAGAAGCACCTCAAACACTGTTTATCATCGCTAACAAGTCCAGCCTGGAAGTCTACAGGAACAGAAGGTTTCAAATTGGTGGGAGAGGTTAGATGGCAGTGGAAAATGAACGCGTGACTGGCGTCTGGAATGAAGCATTACATGGTGTGCTGAGCCATGGAAGCTAGGGCGTTAACTTGAAGAAACAGATCCATTCTTGGCGAGCCAATTGAAGCATTCCCTTCGCAGACGCATTTCTCCGGTAATATACACTATAGGGTAGAAAATCCACGTCAAATTTGCCATGTTTGTTCCTAACGCACGTGATGAGTCGTTTTCAGGAGATGGTGCCAAAATCCATGCGTTTCTACTCTTGTCTTGACTCAAGCGTTCTACGCGCCAAATGACTGTCCACAGAAGTCACCTTCGAGGCTGTTGATTGAGGGCGAGACCACTAGGTCGACAATGGCAGATGCTGCCGTCATTCAAATGTCCTACCTATGCCCATCATTCTACCCTCTACCATGACATCTTGACAATCGGGATGTGGACTGCACTCTTCCACAACCTGGGTACTAGCTACTGGGCACCACTTGGCGCACCACTGGATGTATTACCGTCAGTAGAAAAGGCCTCCATGATAGAGCTGCGACCTACTTAAATTATATGAGTAGAAATGCCTCGGTCAACTGCAGCGGAATGCATTGTGAAATAAAGAAGCGTTTATTACACCACTCACACCATGCAAAAAGATTAAACACGAGGTCGGAAGCGTGAGGGGAAAGGGGGTAGGGGAGGTATAAAAGAGCCAGGGTCAACTTTGCTCATACTAAAAACATTTAAGTAGGATGTTAAATGTACACATGAATTGCAAAATACGATTGAAGGGGATGTTGAAGAGTATAACTTTGGCAGGAGAGGAGAAAGAAATAAGTGATTATACGAGTTCTGCACGAGTGTGACCACTTGAAATAATAGCACTCTCTTTAGACCGCCCTCGGAGAAGAACACAGCCCGTGACGAAGAGGGCGAACAACGCGATGGCGGCCACGCCTAGTCCGATCATTTCGCCACTCGTCAGAGTCATTGGTATCTCACCTCCTATAGAGAAGAGCACGAGATTAATGGCGACAATTTAATTGTGGACAATTGTCACTTGGTTATCCGGCCGGCAAAAATGACAAGTGCAAGTCACAGGGAAACATTAAATAGTGTCTTTTTGACCAGAGGAGAACAAGAAGAAGATGACCGCTACCAGTAAGTGATTTGACTGCTTCAAACTATTTAAAGTCTGGCACTTTCTCCTCTCGGTTTTTCCTACAGTTTAGTCAGCTACAATGGTAAAAAGTCCTTCAGCAATTGTTTAGACGAAAGTCCGTTTTGGTAGCGGAAACAGGAGCAAAAGGCAGTATGGTAAAGTGAAAATCCATTTGAATGGGTAGCTCACTACTTGTTGGATCTTAAGCCAGTGCGGATTCCGCTTTTCTGTCTGTGGTACGGACCTCCGTTCATATGTAGGACCTTTCAGCTCCTCATATAGCTACTATTATCTTTAAAGGTGATTCAAAGTGAGGATCCCAACTTCCATATTTTACAAGGAGGTTGTCAGCTGTGAGTGATTGAGCATGCCAAAGGCAACTCCCATACGAGTTAAAACGGTGTTGAGTTGTGGCACACACCTAAACAGTCAGTTCGACGTGCATCGATCAGTGAATAAGACAAGCTTGATCGAGTAGAGCAGAGGACAGGCTCTCTCGAAAACATCGTCCAACATTACTCGAACCAATCCTTAACTGAGAGCAAATCTTCCGAAGGAGGTACTATTGAAGAACCCCTATCCGATTTAACTGGCGAACAACAGAAATAAAAGAGCGATTATGGAAGATGGCAAAGATGACGCTCAAAAGGAAAAGGGGAGTCGCCATCATGGCGTCATCGCATAGTGCCCATAAAGATAACTTCCTTCCCACATTGATGCGGTTCACAGTATCTTCAAAGGTAGCATGAGGATTCTATCTCGAGTACATGAGATGTAAGTTTGACACCGAGAGATTGAAAGCCCATTACTTAGAAAACATCTACCGATTAACATTTCGGCTACCAAGTTGACTTCCCGAAATCAACGTCACACATATGTGACAGTAGCCCACCCACTGGTGTTCAAAACCAAAAAGGAAAAAAAAAAATAACATGCTTATCCTTTCTAGATCATAAATACACACTACAAGAGATTTGCTTGTTTAGCTTCAACCATTTTGCTTGCGATACGATCTTGAACAAACAGAAGTCAACGAGTCACATATGTGTGACGCTGTGGATAGGCTCATAACTTCCTTTTGAGACACCGTATGGGAGTCAACTCACTAAAATTAGTTGAAAATTGTCCTGCCTCACAGAAGAAAAGAGCTTTTCCAGAAACTTTAAAAAAAGGGCATCTGAAGGCATGAAATCTTTGATGACACTATATTCTGTCTCATTGCCTCGATTCGGGTTTACTATTCACGCAATTCCTAGTAAAACTATTTTCGCACTGTAGTAATAAAGTTAAAAACAGTAGGAAGATGAAAGAATCAATTCTTTCGCATTTTACGCGTCATAAATTACCAACCTGGACAAAGAATGTAGATGTGTTTAGACGCGGCAACATCATTTGAATCCCCAATGGCACATCGAAGTTTGTTGATACCTGTCAAATGGAAGGTCTCGCAGTGCACCTTTAGCGTCACCATCGAGGTGGACATGTTGCGAGTTTCAATTTTCCCATCACAGGCCTGAGTGATCACATTTCGCCTGGGCTCGAGTTTGCGTGGCTGAGATTCACTCTGTTGGTAATTGGACGAAGATCATTAGTTAAGGAATTCACCAATAGGAGGTCGGGGAGAGACAAGTACCGCCCACATCAGCGTCATTAGTAAAGGGTTAATTATTCAACAGAAGTCCAAACAAAAGCAACGCCTCTCTGAATTTCTAATCATTATTTTATCTAATGTGCTCATTGAAACCTCACGCATAGGCCTTAATGAGTCCAGAGTAAAAAAGTGGTGGGCCAACCTGGATGAACAATGACTAAGATGATGGCGACTGTAAACCCAAGTTCGAAGTTTCCTAGAGTAGAAACACAACGTATGAGTAACATCTGTTGATTCACTTGTGTGATTTAGAAAAAACAGTGAATCATACCCAACAGCCGCGGACTTTGAACCGTATGTGTGGTAGCCAAGTGCCCTCGGGGGGGTCGAAGTAAATACTCTTTCCCAAGTACCGAAAGGACTTGTCACAAGGTAACCAAGCGATTTTGAGCGGTTTTCCAGTGTAGTTTGTTGCACTGAATTTGTGTAGATTAAAGGAACGTGCAAAAGACGTTCGACCGTTTGGACTAAACACCAAGTGAGCGGATCCGTCTATCGGTGCTTTCAATGGCGCTCCATGCTACTTTTCGCATATTTTGAACCACACAGATGTAGTTTGAACTTGTTCGCCTTACAAGTCGGTTCTAACTGGATTTCAAAGTTCCACAATTTTCTCATCAGCTTCATCGTATAGCTTTTGACGCAGGCGTAGTAAGCGATGGGCGCAGCTTAGTACCCAGAATCGACTGCGTTTAAACGCATTTAATCCCGTGATAAAGGTCTCAATGGTGGACACATCAATGTCAGCATAAACCACAAAATAAATTTTTTAAGGCTATTTCAACCATCAGATGGTGGGGGGAAGGAGGGGGGAGGGGGAGAATCTCGTGGATCCCAAGACGCGTCTTAATGCATACCATAGGACATGCATGGGCA
Organism: Echinococcus granulosus; assembly: GCF_000524195.1. NCBI lineage: Eukaryota > Metazoa > Platyhelminthes > Cestoda > Cyclophyllidea > Taeniidae > Echinococcus > Echinococcus granulosus. The sequence goes on from NW_020170435.1 coordinate 156,915, forward strand.
TGTGAAAATGGACCTATAACGTTGTGTCAAAACGTTTGTCGGTTGTCCGCTGACTGCCAGAAGGACAAACTTGTGATGAGAGGGGGCTTTCGTAATCCAAGCGATCCACTGTCCACTTCCCATTTCGAAGGCACTCACAACATCATCCCCACAAGACCGTACTTGCTTTGTGCATGTGATGGACTACAGGTCAAACTGTTCGTAATGAACAGTTACTTTACAGAAGTTGGGACAGGTACTGCCAAGACCTCTCCACCCCATGAGCCTAGATACAAGTCGAAGGTGTATGGAGCAGCATCACCGCTCCGCACGCGATAGGCGGTTGTCTAGTAGTGGACCGCCTGACCCAGTTAGAGGAGGTCATAGCTAGAGACAAAGCCATTCAGTAAAGTGGAAACATCGCAGCCTGCTTGTGTTTCGATACACAGAAAAAGGCTGCTCCTATTCTCAACGCGACAAAGACTGTGAAACAGAACATTCACACTGTTCCAACTCCTTTTGCTACTTTTAAAAAAAGCCAAAAAAGGATACTTTTTACAGTGTTTTGGCATAACGGCTTAGCACTTGGTGGTGGAGTATCGCAGCAAAATATCTACGCAAGTTTGTCAAGACTTCTTCTGGTACTGGGCGGTGTAGAAGCTGTTCCTTCTTCGGTCAATATATTCATCGAACTCTGGACAAAGTGAATACCAAATACCACTCCTCACTCCCG
>NW_020170435.1:157726-159271 GCF_000524195.1 Echinococcus granulosus
GCTGCCTAGATGGTCTAGCCTTCAAGCTGTGAATGTGGTCTCCCAGACCTTCCCTACAGTATACCTTCCGATATCCTGGTGGAGGTTACGGCGGCCTAAATTTATAGCAGGAACGGGCACCCCCCTCCTGATTTGTTTGCCCGATTATTGGGCTATAAGGTTACAGAACGAAGGTATGTCTCTGCTGGGAATGAGTGAATCTGTGGTTATTGAAGTCACATCCATCTTTACGAGTCATTCACCAAATTCGCAGTTTTCAAGATGTCAGTCGCGAACAATTAATGCATGAAACGGCCTTAGTGTGGAGCATCGTCCAGCCTTGAACATTACAAACCAAGCAGTGAACCTTCCCCCAGAGGGCCAAACTCTGGCTGTCCAACGGCGATAATATTGGGATCAAACAGCCGTTCATTTGCCAGGTGGCCTTTTGAGGTACTGGCGGCGACGTTACTGGTGACCATAGCAGAAGAGGAACCAAGACGAATGCCAGGGATGACGATTAAAATGCAAAAGAGAGCATTCGGCAACTCGATATTTGTTTGCTCGCACACTTCGACTACGCGGGCTTTTCAGTCGCGGCCGTTTTTACACGCTTCTTCCCTCTCCAGTTGCCAGCATTTCCTTCCAGCCATGACTAGGCGCTTGGGGGTTGTAAGTACGATGCATGCAGACAGAGCTTTTCAGACTTCAAAGAAGGCATGGAGTATTATAAATCACTGCCTACAGAGCGGAAAAGTGGTTCTGGGCGATGTCTGAGCTTGTTCACCGCCACCTGTAAAAAATGGGTGAATCCTTTACTTCCACATAAAATCCTTAACGGTGGATGACCTAAGAGGTGAAGGCATTTAAATCTTTAGCAGAATATGCTCTATTTTTCAGGCCTCCACGATTATGGCTTCTCACTTATGCTAGGAGTCTTTCAGGTCGTCTTTACATTGATCTGTTCACCACATAAGGCCTCCGTAGATTACTCTGCATCGGATCACCCAAAAACGACCAGTAGTAAGGCAGAAGAAAAAAAGTTACGTGAGCATACCCACCATATTATTGACCGTCCACTCTGGCAGAGCCCGAGGATAACCGCAATCGGTTTGGCAGATGAGATGCAGCTCCACTCCAGAGCGCAGATCGTAGGGATTGGTGCGAGTACCTAGGCCGTAGATTTGAGGTGGATGCGAGGCGAGATCAACACCAACACCGCCAGCATTGTTTGTTTGTGGATCAGAGCTACGAGTAGACGAGAGTCCCCCAGAAGAGGGGAGAGTGATACGAGACACCTGGATTGGCAACATCTTCGGTGGAACTGGTGTAATAGAATGATGCAAAGCATTCAATGGATGGCTTTTCCCAATTTCATACGATTTGCATACCACGAAGTGCTTCTCGTGTCACCTGTACCACTTTCCACCCAAGTGAGTGCACTTCTAGCCTTTTTTGCCTTCTAATCCTTTCGGTGGAAGTAGCACAGGTCTCCTTTGAAAGGTTTTGACCTCCTCCTCACGCACGAGGCAAATATAGTCCCGTGGGAAAGAAGTGGCTAGTGTC
>NW_020170435.1:159371-167620 GCF_000524195.1 Echinococcus granulosus
CAATACAGAAGAATACTGTCATTATTAAACATACTAATCGACAAATGACAAGTGAAGTCCGATGAATAGGTGGAGGAAGTAGAAGACCATGGGAATTTTAAAACCATATGACCTTGGTTGCATGCATAGGTAATAGCTAATGTTGACGACGTCCTAGTGGAAATGGCTCTGACTCAGGCACAGGGACATGCAAATGTGTCAACATTTAAACCAATGGTTGACAGACACGCAAGGTTTTAGAGCATGCCTGAAGTAGTGGGACGGACAGGTGCAGTTAAATGCGCACGTGTGTGTGTGTGTGTGTGTCCGACCGTCTCAACGGCCTTGTTCGACCTACCCACCTACCTACCTGCCTCGCTATCCAACAATAATGATGCATCTGATTGGTTGAGTTGTGGGCAAGATTGGCCAATTCTCAGCAGGTAATTTGCACCTAACCGTTTTGGATGCTTCTTCTCTTCCTTCGCCATCCGCAAAAGAATTAACTAGGTTTACAAAGATCTGTTTGAAGTCCTAAGGGATTGCGTTCACGAATTTTGACTTCTGGGCTTAATGACTTTTGAATCAAGCGTACTAGCGAGGTTCATCCAATTTGGCTGACAAAACGCAGCGGTGACGGGACTTGCAGGCTTGGGTTTGAGTAGACAGGGGTTTGTGGAGAAAAGATGGTCATTAAAATGAATTCGGACAGGCTCATGATGACCCCAAGATTGATCCAACCGAAAAGATATGTAAAGACTCCTGTTTTGTTTTCGTGATCCATGCAAAAGGGAGAGGCTATACATAAAGAACTAATTAAATACTTGTGTTGCGTGGGCTATTTATAGGATCAAAAAGTGTGTAAATTTTTCACTCAGCAGTTAACTTTTAAGAAAGAAGCAGTACTCGTTGACACCATTTAGCCAAAGATGTTGGGAATAAAGTCAACCACCATATTGTAAACTGGTGCTAATATTTGGTTTATTGTGATGCATAAGTGACGCTAAGAGCGGACGGGTAAAGTCACACATACCATGAACTTCGAGGAAAATATCCGAACTGGATCCAGAGAGAAGGCACGTCCACTTGCCCCGATCCATCCAGCTGACAGATTTAATGTGGAAGAGGTATGTTTGAGTGGAACTGTTAATAGTACTGCCCTCTGCTTCACAGGTGACCTCATATCGTTCAGTGTTGTAGGCCTTGCAGTTCTCAGCCTTCATTGTGCCATTTTGGAGGAAGATAATGGAAAGATTGGTTTGATGGGCGAATCGCGAGCTGACTGTGCACCGCAGAGTTACCGACTGACCAATCAGAACGGGTGAATCGCCGGTATCAGAGATTAGCGTGATTTCAGATCGAGCGAACACTAGAGATTAAGTTACGATAAGGGATAAAATAAAGGGATATCAATAGTAGTATAAGTTAAGAAAGCTAGGAAAACTAATGAAAAGTGAGCAAGTGTAGTTGAAAAAAGAAATTTATGACGTGTACAAATCTTCATAAGCCATATTTCTAATGAAAATCAAACAAATAATTGCCTCACTTCACAAAACCAAATTTTATGATGTGCATAGTAACAACAATAAATAAGGATTAAAAAGTGATTTCAATAAAATAAAAGAAAGGACAGGCCCGCAATGCATGCTAACAAAGCTTAAGTTTGAACGCAATAAAGGAAACTATATAAAATAAAAATCGGAAACAGGGCATAAAATAAATAGGCACTAAACAAAATGTCAGAAAGAATGCAAAGCACAATCTGCAGGGCTTTGATGCCTACATCTAGCTAACTAGCTAGATAGCAAAATCGGAATAGGATAACAGCGAAAAGAGTGGGTTTAAAAGGAACATTCCAGGGCAAGAAATGGCGAATGAAAGAATAGAAAGGGATTTGAGTACCAAACAACAACTGATATGCAAGGAAAATTTAAATCTCTATCGAAATGTTGGCCGTACCGACATTTACAAACAGGAACAATTGCAGCCAGGTGACCAGATTCATGCCGAAGCAATAGAGACTAAAATTCAGCGCTATTTATTTCACCTTGAAATGTGTGACCTAAAACATTATAAATTGATCGAAACAAATAGCTTTTAAGAAAAAACCATAAGGCAGGATACAGTTAGTCACGTGTCAAAAACTTTAGGTCTAAGTTGTTAAGCACATGTTTGGTAAAATACAGCTCAAGCAAGAATTGAACAAGAATAGGTGGGCCAATTACATGCGCTAAAAGCTGAACCCAATTTAGTCGATGAATATGAAGGCAAGTTTTAAGAACACTCACGTTCAATTTGCTCATCGTAGAGCAAAATTTTGTCCTGGATAAAAGGTCCCAGTCAGTTTATATTTTTTTAATGCATTTGACACAAACTACCCTGGATTTGGCATATTTTCACAACAACTAAATGCGCGCACGTAATCCCAATTTTTTACAAGCATTGAGGCTAAATGTTGTCCTTTGCACCAAAGCAAAGTGTTTTTTGCTCCTTTGGGCATTTTGGTGGCAAATACACAACCATAATAATTTGAAAATTTAATAACCTTAAATTTGTTTATATTACCTCTTGATGTATATTTATCAACAAACTTTTCACGGAGCAAATTTGGTCTCATATCAGAGAATTTATTCAATCGACACTAGGAATAAGTTTCGAGGCCAGATAACTCATACTTTTTCAAAAAGATGTTGTTGACCTGATATGACATATTGCCTTACCACTTAGCAACTTGGCTCCCAATTACGCATCAAATACAGTTATTTTTTGTTTTGGTGCTAATTGTTAAATATGGTCGCAATAAACTAGCTTTTCTCTCGAGTACTTGATATTTTATTGTGCCTATATTACGGACTGGCTTTTCTCTACTCGTTTTTTATTAATTCCACGCCCATATATTATACGTAATTTATAAAAATTTCAACTTGTAAATACAGGTGGGCTCCGCTTTTGCAAAAAAATTTTAGTACTCTGCTTTTTAAAGTCAGGTTAACTCTATTTTTAATGTATTTTTTTGATATTTAGCCCTTGCATGTGCGCATAAATTTCTAGTTCTATACTTTTTTATGATTTGTAGTACACTTAATTTCCAACTAATTTAGTCCTTAATTTCTTTAGCCATAAGTACAAGCAATGCCTGCCAAATCTAAGAAATCAAGAAAAGCGGGGAAGCTGAGCAAAAGCAAAAGTAAAAGCAGGAAATCAACAAAGACATCTGCAAAAAAGAAAAAGCCAACATCTCTTACTGTTGACCCTGTGCAACGGGAAGCGGCACGATCCAGAGCTCTGGAGACACGTCTTTACTTCCAACTTGCAGATATTTCAAACAAGAAAGTCCAACTTCAGAGAGCACACGATCTTCAAGCTAATGCTGAGGCAGAACTGCAAAACTACAAGCAGACTATGGAAGAGGTCTCAGCCTTCACTACTTGGCAGCACGAACACACTGTAGAAAAATTGACAGATCGACTGCGAGAACTCACCATGGCTAACGCAAGCCTTACACAAGAGAGAAATGACCTCCAAACCAAACTGGATGCAACATTGGAGGAGTCAAAATCCACTATTGCCGCTCGAGATGCGGAAATCGCAAGATTGAATGAGTTGATTAAAGACTCGTATTATAAATACGAGAGGATGTTCGAAACGTTTGCGGATCGGTTGATGGAAAAGTTGACTGAGGAGTGGGAAAGTGAAAAACCATTTTTGCAAGATCTGGAGGAGTGTACATGTGCAGAGTATATGCAATGTGGACTGGTATCTAATTTTGATTCTTAAATTAGTGTTTTAGGAATCCTGTAAAACAAATACCTTTTTAAGCTTATCCAGTTCTCTTCATAATGTATTCTTCAAAGAAACTTATTTATTCAGCGAATTCAATACATTTAATGGTATTTTAGGTAATACGGTATTTTGAGCCTCGGAAAATGATCACCAAGCTGTTTTAGTTATAGTGACTACTTCCGATAATTCTGTAGCAACACACTACCAAATTTGACAAACCATTATGAGGTATTGAGGGTCCATGGTGTCTCTTCTGCCACGAATTTGGTCAGAGCCTCCCTCTTTCCTGACTTCCAGAAGCATCTTTTTTTGTTCGAAGGGTAAAATGTGTCTACCAGCAATCATATTGTTGGGAATGAAGTATGGAAGTGGTAAAATGGAAGTTTTTTCTTATCCGCTTACCATAAAGAATTAAATTACTTGCCATAGTATAAATACCGTTAAATGTCACTGAGTTAAGGTAACGTTCGACGGGTTTAGTGGTAGCTCCTTCAAGGTTTGGATGTATGTACCTCTTGCGTGGTGCTTTGGCAATCATAGCATCTACTAGTCCCAAAACTATGGAGCTCGGAGAATGCAAGCGGTTGTTTTCAGCATGCCTTGCAAAGCACCAGTAGGTTTCTTGGTCAGGATTCGTGATTGTACTATCTTTCAGTCTGCTGGCACCTCAAATCCACTTCCCCTAAACTGTAGGTAAGCAAACCTAATGGACGTGATTCAATTTCGTTAGATCTTATGCGACTATGCATAATCATGCTGTAGCTGAATTGTTTCTTTGAATCCTAAGGGCTATGCAACAACGTATCCTAAGGGATTATAAATAGCATATATCCTTAATCAGAAGCTGGAAGTAGGTGCCATTTCTAGTTAACCTGCAATTAACAATGTGAAAATGCGCATTTAATGGAGTTTGTCGTGTATGCTGAGGCAGTTGGTTGGCGTACATTTGCATTATGAAGGAAAGACAAGAAGTCCACCACATGGATGTCACATGCCATGAATTGGGAGGCATTAATTAGTTAATGTATTCCGAGAGGACTATTTTTTAGTTGTACGTTTTATTTCGGCATAAGATGGCTCGCATGCGCAGTTTTTACGTGACAAAACCGAGAAACTATAACTGAGGTCTAAATTCGGAAGGCGTGGGAAGTAAGCACTCACCATCCAGGAAGCGCCTATAATTTCACCTTTTCTGACTAGCAGGAACATTTGTCAATTTTTGATAGCTCGAGTGGTCTTGATTTGTGATTTGGAGGTGTGCATGCTAGGATGGAGTGCCTGTCATGACTGATAACAAAAGAATGCAACAAGTAAAACTAGGAGAATCATGAAGCGATATGAAGCGTTGGCGGGGATGTTAAGGCAGCATATGCCATCTGATTCTGATGTGTAAATCCTCCCACCCTGCTACATGCATCCAAAACAAACGCAATGTTTTACCAGGAGATGGGGTGTGGGTAGTCTTATTGACATCTGTCAGAACATGGCATGCAACATCCATTTGAGAGGCTTCTAATATTTGACGACTTTTCTTTTAAACTTGACATGTTGCTGACACCCACTGGCTACAACATCCATGCAAGATATTTGCTAACCAATGTTATCCTGACAGTTACATTAGTAGGCAACGTTCAAAATGGAGAAAGGTGCCTCCTTCTTCCTTCTCTTCCTCACTTTTCCCCCTTATTTGCGCCAAGTATTAAAATAGAGGGCATCAACTAAAAGGATCAAATGTTTGTTGACTTTTACGAGACTACTAATGCAAAATAACAAAAATCAGGTAAAAATATAACCCCTGGCAAGATAAGTGGGGTGTTAAAATTGAATCAGACGTCCTGGCACAGTGGTCTGTCAAGAAATGTCGATTCCTAGAGGGCTACCCGCTGATAGGCAAAACAGCTCAGGGGATAAAATTTACAATTTGTCATTTTTTGTCAAAAAATTGTTTTTATTCTTGTTGGTTGTTATCCAGGGGTGAAGCAACTCTCAGAATTAAAATAAATTGTGATTTAAAAAAAGCAAAAAGAAATTAAAGCTAATCCATTTTTGGACCAAAAAATCCAAATGTATGAAAAAATTCATGTTTTGGAAATTATCCAACAAACACATCCTTATCATTCCTATATTCTCTCCTATCAGTACCTCGATCATCTACTGATTACTTTTCAGTAGAGCAATTGTGAGGTAATTAATGTTGACACATCCCATCGCTTTATGTTTAAGGCAGCCTACATATTTTTAAGACAATCATCGTAACTTATTTGCTATTTGCATGCCTCCATCATGGCAGTGTTCCGAAGAAGCTCCTCCATCGTCGAAACTTTACCCAATGGAGTAATATTGGACACGCACAGCTGTAGTGTACTTAGTCAGAAGTACCTCACGTCTTTGTAGTAGGTAATGATGAAAGATGACTTGCAAATGGTTAACAAATAAATCACTTATTCCCTCCTCTGCAAACCTATTATATTTTAAAGAGAAAATACTGATAATGGGATCTGTGACAAATGACGGAGTTTTCAATCCTCCCACTCCTCCTTGTCAAGTAAGTTGATTGATAAAGACATCGGTAAGAAAGTTTTAAAAGATTAGCGACTTCCTTTTTTAGCGCGCCTCCTCAAACTGAGTTTTCATAACGGATTAGCACATTATATGCCAAACTTAGTATTAAACACTTCAAATGTGTAAGTATGCGTCAAAAGTGAGAAAAGCTTCTGAATCTTCAAAGCACTCTTCGAAAGAAAGTTAACCTAATTGGCTGAAGTCGAATACGCTGTCAAAATAAAGATTGTGAACTCCTCGATGTAAGGTGACCTTTGCGGAATAGTCTCCTGTATGTCAATCACATGGAAGAGCAAAATGCCGACGAAGAAGAAAACCCAAGTGAGGAATTTGGTAGGAGGCGTTAATCACACCTCCATCTCGATGTATCGGTGCAGACTTTGGCTTTAAACAGTCCGACAGTCGGTAAATTGAGATGAATGTCTAAGCGGGTGTGTGGCAGTTCCGTCTAGCATAGTGTAGCGGTGCTTAAGAGAAGGCTGGCTAACGAAAGCACACGAAATAGCAGGAAAGGTGGTAAGTAGGGAAAAAGAGAGATAGGAAGAAATCCAAGAAGTGAGAATACACGCACACATGCGCCTTGTCAATCATTTGCCAAGCGGTGTATGAATCAATCATCGGGTGATAACCCACGATTTTGATTGCGTGAATGCCGGCTGTAATTAAATCTCACGTCACTGTAGATTCCTACTTTTTTTCTATTTTGTTTCACAAAAAGGACTGCAAAGGAAGACAGATTTTTCGACATTTATTTTTTGAGTTTTTCCCACTCAACGGCGGTAGTGTATTTCACTTCATTTTCCACTTTTGGGGTGCCCCTCTAGAAAACCATCACATTTGATCCAGTAATCCAACAATTTTCTTTTGCTTTTGGGACAATTGTCGAGTTCGAAATTCAAAATTAATGAGGAAGTGAACTATCACTCTAAAATCCTGACCTTATATACAACATCACAGTGGAGCACATGTCCACAATTACACCAGCGTACAGACACGTACGCACAATCACGCACATTTGAGTGGGTCATACAAGACGTCCTAAAGGTTCTACAGGCTCACTGCTGCATCCTCGAAACAAGCCAACACACACAGATCAGTTCAAATTCAAACTCAGTGTGCTCGAACTCACACCAACCAATCAGATTGAAGGGACCTTGAGGTGCAGAGAAGTTACGATCAGGTGCAAAATATATGGGTACGTAGATAGATGAATGAAACGATGAATCGATGGAAACGGGAGAGGTTGATTTATTCGGAATGTGTGGGTGAGTGTGTGGATGGGCAGAAATGCGATTGATGCGTCGACAAGAGATAGGTGGATTGACACAGGATGGAGGATGGAGTAACGATGTTCACGTCAACGAAAAATGGGGGGGTCCATGGACAGAGACGGTCAAATGGATAAATATGGGATGGAAAGGTGTGATTGTTGGATATGCAAGAGATGGGGGTATGGATGTATGCCAGGTAGATGGATGGGAATGGGATAGATGAGTGGATTAAGTGTGGATGCATGGAAAAAGGATGGATAAATTGCTGAAGTAGTACGATGCAACGTTGGAAAATAGTGTCTCACGGCAACCTCCACCCACACATGTTTAGAAATCACCAAATAATAACTTTGGCTTAAAGTGGATTTTCTCCTACGAATCAAGCCGATTTGATTAGCAATGGCACGTATAATGCGAAAAAGGCGAGAATGAAATCTCTGATTGGTGGACATAGCTTACTTAAATACTGGTACATAGAATCAGAGAGTTTTTAGTCGATTTCACAATTCTTCTGTCATGGTAATAAATACCGACCTGTCCGAAATCATCGCATGAGTGGGAATGTCAATTCTCACAATTGACATTCATTGAAAATTGACGCCATCTCCGCAAATTGACCCATTCACAGTGGGTCAATGCAGTCATAGCGTCAGG
>NW_020170435.1:167720-170557 GCF_000524195.1 Echinococcus granulosus
AGAGCAAGGTGGCGGGATGCACGATTTTAGAATGCGGCCAATCCACTGTGATCATCTTGATTTGCCAAAGTTGGCATCAGTTGTAATATTCCCTGCATTTTTCCGTTTAAATTTTGCTTAATCCCTCTAATATGCCAAACATTCACAAACCAGTATAGTTTAAAATGGCTTTAAAATGAAGTAAATTTGAGGATCTAAGCTTCCCTTGCCTGATTGGATAGCAACAGCGTGCCCGAAGGTCACCATTCGATTTCTCCTTGAGAATTGCGGAACAGCCTTTTATCTCTTCTTTTTAACAATATACTTATATTGTAATTATATGCTTTATGTTCTGTGTTTACTCCTCCCTTTTGACAAATAAGGGAAGTAGAAACAGTAGGCTTTTACCACATCACTGTTGTCAGGTCATTTGGATGTAGACGAATGCGGAGGTCAAACTTTGGCCGTTGATCGCATTGCACGATTCCTTGCTCACCGACAAACAGGCACGCATGTGCACACACTCACACAGAGGATAGCATGCCCGTACACAATATGTGTCCTCTATTGCCTTCAACTATCATTTACTGTCAAAAATACTTTCTTTTATTTGCGAAGGTTAATTCACCTTTTGTTGATTGTTATGCGGCCGAGAAGAAGCCTCCAAAGCTTAAGCAATGCTTTATTCAAAACCAATACCAATGAACAAATTTCCTTTCTTTTGAACTGAAGGTACAATTGCAGATTTTGGCATGTTTGCGAATTTACCCATTGAACGCAAGTAATTTCTCCCCACCTTATTGTGTCCAATTAGTACCTCGACCCATCTACTGACTAATTATTCAGTAGTGAAAGGAAAATTAATTAGTGTTGACAGTTGCCATCGCCTAGTGTTAAAGGCAGCCTACATTATTGCTTTTAATAACTATCGTTATTTATCTGTAATTTACATGCTTCCGTCGTGAATGAAATTCAGGGGGATCCTTCACTTCTCACTAATTTACCGACAGGGGAATTCCGCCCAAATTTTGCGTACGCCAAATAGAGAGAAACTCATCTGAAGTGCCTCAACTCTTCAAGGCAAATAATGCCAAAATAACGTTACTTGAGTGACTGAAGTAGAGGTCGTGTTTTCCACGATGTGAGGTGACATTTGAGGAACACTCTCATGTGTGCCAATCATACGGAAGAGTAAGACGTGGACGAAGAAGAAAATTAAAATGAGCATGTTTGAAGGAGGCGTTAGTCACAGCTTCATCCCATTGTATCGGTGCAGACATTTGCTATAAACCATCTGACAGTCGGTAAATTGAGACGATTGTCTAGGCGTGTGTGTGTGGCAGTTCCGTCTGGCATAGTACAGCGGTGCTCAAGGGAAGGCTGGATAAATGAAATACACGAAATTGAAGGAAGGGTGATAAGTGAAAGTTAAAAGAGACACAAAGAAAGAAATATAAGTGGAAATTTTTTAAAGGCGCCATTACGAAGTCACTGACAATCGCAGCTCGTCAATCATCTGCCAAGTGGTGCATGAATCAATCACCGGGTGATTTGAAACGCGGTGGAGAATACCCGCGATTCTGTTTGCACAATTACCGGCTGCAGTTAAATGCCACCTCACTCTGGATTTGCAAGTCTTTTTTGTTTTCTGGTAAAAAGATACTATGAATAGGGAAAAAGTCTTTCGTCATTTAATTCATGAGTTTTTTCCCACCCAACGGAAGTAGTGTAATTTGTTTCGCATTCAATTTTTGACACCTCTTTCGAGTATATATAGCTGAAAATATCTTTTGAATTTCTACACATGCTGCGTTTTGTCATTTTATCTATCCTGGAAGTCGTAATTAATAAAGAGAGCGATTCATCGCTATCAGGTCCCGAATTTACGTGCACCATCAGGGTGGAGCACATGTTCACACATGGACCCGCGTACATACAAGTACACACAATCACACACAACTCAGTGGGTCATGCAAGACATCCTAAAGGTTATACAGGCTCAATGACACATCCTCGTAGCAAGCCAACAGGCACAGAGCAGTTCAAATTTAAAACATGATGTGCTACAACTCACACCAACCAATCAGATTGAAGGGACCTTGAGGTGCAGAGAAGTTATGACTAGGAGTGAAAGAGATGAGTGGGTAGCTAAATGAATGAAACGATGAATCGATGGAAATGGGAGAGGTTGATAGATTCGGAATGTGTGGATGAGTGTGTGGGTGGGCAGAAGTGGGATAGATGTGTCGACACGGGATGGATGGAATGACATAGGATGAATAGACGGGTGGGTGGATGGAGGAATGTTGAATACGGCAAGAATGATTGAATGGGTCCCTGGATGGGGAAGGATGGAGGAAATGGAATGGATGGGTAGATACGGAATAGGTGGGTGGATATGGGATGGGGAGATGAGAAGGTGAATATGGAAGAGTAAGTCACAAGCATGTATAAGGAGTAGGTGAATGGGAACGGGATATGTGAGTGGAAAAAGTGTGTCGGATGGATGGATTAATTGAATAAAAAACTCTACCCACACAAGTTTTGAAATTGCTGAATCACAACATTTCCTTCTAGCGTCTTTCCTCCTATACGTCAAGCCGCTTTGATTAGCAGTGACAACTGTAATAGTGAAAAGGGGCTGAAGAAAGTCTCTGACCGGTAGTAATGGCTATCCAAAAAGTCGTAGAGTTTCTGGTCGGTTTTACTTCTCTCCTATCACAGTAATGAATGCCAACCTGTCCGCAATCATCGCATGAGTGGGAATGTCAATTCTCACAATTGACATTCATTGAAAATTGACGCCATCTCCGCAAATTGACCCATTCATAGTGGGTCAATGCAGTCATGGCGTCAGA
>NW_020170435.1:170657-216750 GCF_000524195.1 Echinococcus granulosus
AAAGCAAGGTGGCGGGATGCACGATTTTAGAATGCGGCCAATCCACTGTGATCATCCTGATTTGGCAAAGTTGGCATCAGTTGTGATATTTCCTGCATTTTTCCGTTTAAATTTTGCTTAATCCCTCTAATATGCCAAACATTCACAAACCAGTATAGTTTAAAATGGCTTTAAAATGAAGTAAGTTTGATGACTTAAGCTGCCCTCTCCTGATTGGCCAGTCGTAGTTAGCGTGAAGGTCAACCATCTATTTTTTTCAATTGTTCAGAACAGCCTTTTGTCTGCTCTTTTTCAACAAATCATTTATAGGATAATTCTAATCTTTATGTCCTATGTTTTTTTCCCTTTTTCAGCTAAAGCATGAACAGAAGCCGTAGACAATCATCACGTCAATGTTTGCAACGACCTCCTAATGGCGAGAGTTTAAAGTCTACTTGTTTTTTTTTCTTTCTAAATCTAAATGTAAGCAGAATAATTTCCATTCAATAATTTTATCGTATATTTTATCTGCACTACAAAAGCAGCAGAATTTGAACTCTTCCATTCTTTCTTACTTTTCTCTACGATGGCCAAGCCTCTTCCCATTGAAGGACATTTGGAGGTAGACAAGTGCAGAGGTCAAGTTATGCTATTTAGTCACTTTTGCAAAGCCTTGCACACCTCCAAACACACGCACGCTTTCACATACATTCGCACAGAGGGTTGCACGCACGTAGACAATGTGTGTGCCCTATTGACTTCCACTGTACACCAACGGAAGCACACAGGCACGTGTGCACGCAGTCGTGGGTATATAAATACACCATGAGGCATTTTAACAGCACTGGTTCTGTTGACAACTCCTTCTACCCTTATCCACACACTCACCCATACACACAAACACATACACGCACAAACACAGTCTCTAGACGAGCCATCACTGTCACTTCCGGTCATTAGACACCTCCAATTGAACACGAGTATATAAAAGCCCTAATTGCGGAACTGGAAGGAGGCAAGAAAATGTGCGCAAACTGCAGACATACCGGTTGTTGGATATTTCTGGGAGTGCTCTATCTAATTGCCGCTGCTGCTGATGGACAGACGGTGTGCGCGCCCAGGGCTTCTGGTTCCGCTCCTCCAGTCTTCGACCTTCGCACACTGTCTATGTCCACACCAGAAGTCCAACAGATGATCAATGAAACGGGCTCTGTTAGTACACCCATCTCTTTCTCTTTTAGTTTTGCAGACTCTTCTCCTCTTCCTACCCCTTAAAATTTTCCTTTTTTCCTTTTTGTAGCAAATCACCGACCACGATCTAGCTGCCTTTGTCAAAGGAAAGAATGAATCTGGTCCGAGAATAACCTGTCAAGGCTTGTACGAATTTATCTCCACCTTCCATGCACCTGTAAGTAATTCTGTCCGACTTACTCTTCCCACCTTGCAGAGGCTGGTAACCTGCTAAATTTTGGGGCTTCCCGTTTCAGGCAGCAAGTGACGATCCCACCCACGGAATTGAGGCACACTCTGGAGCATTTTCGGTGAAACCGATGGGTGAGTGAAATAAGAGAGCCGGGGAGGTTGAGTAAGGAGGCAAAGTGTGGGTGTGACTGCTAAATTAATTGCTATTAGAAGGAATGTTGATTAGCCGGTGCCAACTTTCGTCAAGGGCTGTGAAAAGCAGCAAAAAGTAGACGATGGAACAATACAAATTTTACTGCCATCACCTGTCACTGTCATATGACATTAGTAGCTTATTTTATTGTTTCTTTTTTTCCTTCTCCTTGGTGGAAATCTCCTCAACCAGTATGGATCGCCTCAGTCGTTGCTGTGGTGATAATCAGTGCTGTGGGACTGCTTGGCGTGGCAGTGGTGCCATTAGTCAACAAGAGTTACTACAATAATGTCATTCAATTTCTTGTGGCATTGGCAGTTGGATGTCTAACCGGTGATGCATTTCTACACCTTTTACCTCATGTAAGTTCACTGGGAACTCTTCCTTGTGTGCTACTTGCAAAATATTCCGACTCCTTGGAAGTTGTCTTTTGACAGCCCTGACATTCTGGGTGATTGCTGGGCAAATCCTTTCGCTTTTTTCTTCTGTCTGGAGATGTGGAATCGAGGCAGTAGCTTTTCCCATTATACCAGACAGTAATTTGGGTGATTTGTGGGTACAGTAGACGGCCGGTGTTGCCTTGTCAATAATAATACGCTTTCAATTATCCCCAAGGCAATATCAGGTAGTCATGGACATTCCCACGATGAAGGAGGAGGCGAAGAAGCTGCCGAAGAGCGTATTGCCGTTCTAAAAGGCCTACTGGGGTTAGGTGGTATCTACTTTTTCTTCCTTGCCGAGAAATTGGTCGGTACCATTTCGGAGTACCGCACGGAGAAGGCGGCTGAAAAGGTGTGTTGCTTTTAAAGAGCATAATGACATGTCAAGGTCAAAAATGTCAGTTAAGCAGTTTGCTCCTCTTGTCTCTGTGTAGGAGGAGCGTGAAAGAATTTTAAAAAATCCTCGAAGATCCTCCGGAGGTATTCGTCGCCTTAGCACCTTCCGTGAATCCATCTCGGTGAACTCCTCCTTTCGTCGGGGTTCACGCCTTCCACCAACTCCTGAGATTGGCAATATTCGAAGAACTTCACGGGCGCCCTCCATAATTGCCGATGACATTCTCACCACTGGTCTAACTGCCAAAGGTGTCTTCTAATTAGACAACTTTGTCTTTTTTTGTTGATCCTTGATGGTAGGCGCTTACACCATCTCTTTAATGACGTCGCTGGATTTATGAAAAACAGGCTAATTATCCTTTTAAAGTACTTTTTTACAGCTGGCACGCACACACACACATATCATCTGGGCTCCTGAGATTAGTTTAAAAGTTACCTACTTGACAGTTTAAGGGCAGGCCTACTAAGCACTGCCATCTGGAGGTTAATCGAAGTGGAAACCTCTCAACCGCCTCTCCACCCCCCCCCCCCCCGATCACTTAGGGATACGACCTAATGGATGTTCAAAACTTCTAGTATAGAGGACTTAAGGGGCTTTTAAATGTCACACATCCATAAAAAAACCGGAAAGCGGGGAGATATTAGGACACTTTTTTTTCTTTTGTTCTTGCCTAAAGGCTATTTAGAGGGTGAAAGTTCAACTGCTTGGCACCAGCACAGTGAGCGGATGTGATATGACAGCCAATTTACACATGCACACTTCGTGTCTGTCAAACTATATCGCGGTCATGGCAAAAAGGACCCTCACAATTTAAAAATCAGTGCAATAAAAAACTAAATGTTAACTTCTGTCTCTCTCTCCCTCCAGCCATGAAGACGGTGGATGTGTTGAACGCCTACATCGAGGAAGGCGAGGCTGAGGATGAAGAGGAGGAGCAACGCAGCAAGACATCAAGTGGACCGACCCTCCAAGTGCCAGGACTCAAACCTATGCCAGAAATCAAGGTCATCAGTGACTCTAAGGGGGACATGGAGGACGCACATAAGCCAGGTCACGGACACGGTCATTCACATGATCCAATCGCGGACGACAGTACAATCACAACAAAGGAGATAACTATGGGTGCTCATGGTCACTCACATAATGTAAGTTGGATGGTAGACTTTGAGGAATTCTACCACTTGTTGAAGCAGGAGTAAAAAAAATGACCTTCCTTGACCTTTTCTAATCTAGCCCTATTTTTTGACACCTTTTAGCTAGTCCGTTTGATCAAAGTAAGGAAGACTAAACTACACCTTGCTAACCAAGCAACTCACCTTGCTAATCGCCCATTCCCCTCTCCCACCAGAAAGAGAGGTGGTGGTGATGGGGGAGAGAGTTGACAACGGTTTTGTATAAAACATCATCTTTTTTTGTAGCTTTCTACGTCAATGGCATCAGTGGCATGGATGGTGATCATGGGTGATGGCTTGCATAACTTCACAGATGGAATGGCAATCGGTAAGATCCTCAATTTTTTCCTTTCCCCTGACACGTTAGTTGTCGGTTCGAGTAAATTGTAAGTCGTGATGAGCAACCGATGTAAAGGTCGTAGCAATCTCACATAAATTAGAGCAGAGAGTATTTTATAACCACTAAGATGCTATTTAAGAGGCACAATGTTATTTCCTTTGTTGACAGATCAATTTTGCTCCTTTTTCACACCCCATTAATCTGTCATATGCAGATAGTGGAAGAACAATTTGGTCATTGAATTCGAAGTAGGTAATTTATGTTTCGGTGAAAGCTAATACCAGGAAATTTTCCCTGCTCTAAAGGCCTAATTGCCGGAAGTTGTTAGGACTTCACGAGGCCAACGATTAGGTTTCCTCGTGTATGTATGATCCCGTGTGAGGGGATTTTAATGGGGTCGTCATCATTTATTTTATTCTCTCCCTGTTTTTCCTATTTTTCAGGTGTTGCCTTTGCCGATAGTATCGCTGGTGGCATTAGTACAACTGTCGCTGTCTTCTGCCATGAACTACCTCATGAACTCGGTACGTTGTATTTGGGGAGAGGGGTCGATCCCCTTGCTAGTCAAGGCATAAATTTAAGGGGGATACGCGCCTACATCAGGTGTTGTCTGGTCACAAATGTCCTGCCACGTAAGCATGTCGTGGTCCCAAGGAGACCATTTACTCTCCACACACACACAAAAAGAGATACAGAGAGAGTGGAAGAGTCACCACTTTAAATGTGCGGCGGTATCATAGGGTGGAGTGCCTTTAGGAATTTACACCAGACGCTTTACAGCCACGCTGAGTATCATTAACTATCATTTCACTTCAGGTGATTTCGCGGTTCTTCTAAAAACTGGCATGGGAATAAAAGAGGCGCTCTTCTTCAACGTGGTCTCCTCTATCCTCTGTCTAATCGGCATGCTAGTGGGAATCGGAGTGGGCAATGTGGAGGCGGCCTCTGCGTGGATATTTGCCTTTACCGCTGGCACCTTTGTCTATATTGCTCTCGTCGATATGGTAGGCTTATTTCCTAATTAGTAGTATGTTCATGGGCAATATGAAGTGATTGTTTTATTCACCCGCCCACTGTCATTGAGATGTCAAAGCCAATCGGATAATCTGCCTTTTTTGGATGACAAGTTAGCAATCTCGTAGGAAGTGACGAATCTTAAAAGAAAAAGGAAAAAGATGTATTTGGTGTATTTAACTACGCCTGTTCGGTAAATAATGGAATCACGCAGTTACCCAACTTCTCGTCTTTCCAAACACACAGCCAAATTTACTTCTCTAGATCACAATAACGCATGTTCCGCACCAGTGATGCCTATTCGTAAAAGGTAAAGGATACACTTAGAACTTTTTCACATCCCCGCACACAGGAAGCCAGCTTATAAGACGGCATTGGGGGCAGGTAAGGGGGCAGCAATGACGTTGATCATTCTAATGGCAAGGAGAGGTCAGACTTTCCCCCACTCCTGCTCACCCACCCTGACAGGTGGAAGTTAAGGCACTTCGCAATTTTTTTTTCATGTACAAGGGAGTGCAGTTAGACACCACGTAGTTTAATTGCACCTCTTGATGATTTAACGAATTAAGACAGAAAGAAAGTAGAAATAACCCTTTGTTTTACTAATTAAGCTGCCGGAGTTGAATTCATTCCAAGTAAAACCGGGACAAAGTCGGATTGTGCAGATGATAATACAAAACGCCGGATTAATTACAGGTGCTGGCATCATGCTCATTATTGCCATGTTCGAGGAGCAACTTCTGCATCTGGTTGGTTAGCCTACTCGTCCACGAGGACATGGCGACCGGCCCGAGTGGACACTGTAGTCCATATACTTTTCCCCTCTTTTTGTTTCCCTCCTGCCTTTCTCAATGCTTCCTAAACTGCCCCCTTTCTCCCTGTTTTTCCCTCCTTCATCCCCCTACAACCCCTATCTCGAATGCTAGCTATCCCAGTAGGAGAACGGTGTCCCGAGTTTTGGCGAATCTTTCCGCCTCTTGCGTCATCGCGTTGACAGTTGACTACCTTCTCACCCGTTGCCTTCGGTGTGTTGTCAGAACTAAACTAAGCCTATATATACCTACATCTATACATACATATATATATACATAAACTTCCTTAAGAATGAGATTTCGATGACTTTTTTGAAAAAAAAATAAGGGAAAACTGTAGTGAAATGGAACAGTTGGACAGAGGGTGTGTGGTAATTTAAACAAGGCATGTAAAAGACACCTCTCAACCGAATCCACGATCCCCTAATTGACAGTGATGTGCGCGGTTCCGTCCGCGAAGAAATGTGGACATGCTTCCGAGAAATGGCAGCTTTAATGTTGGACGGAAAATTGGAGGCCGCTGTCAAAAGGTGGTAAAGGTTATTTGAGTTGTCACCTGTTAAGTAAATATTCCTTGTTAGGGCTAACCATTCCACTGTGTTTGTGGGTGATTAAATTCCTGTCAAATGCCGACATGTCAAGCCTGTCAACAATAGAAATAGGTTAGCAATTATTTCTAAAAATTTAGGGCCATATTATCAAAAAAATGCTTTTTTTACCTCCTTTATAATGACATGACCTTCAGGAACTTCTGTAGGCGTGCGGATCAAATGAGTGAATTGGACCTTTGAGTGACTACTACGCCTTGACATAACAAAAGGAGGAGGTCTATTATAAATGAGTGAATTTTTAGGATTCCTGAAGTCATCTCCGCTCTTGACAATCGCCACACTTTGATGTTTTGCTGGAAAGGAATTGGCAACTAAAGTGACCCTCGGCCACCTTGCTATTGTCCTGTGTAGACATGCCTACTGTACTAAAGTAAAGATCTGTGGAGCATGTGAGCAGATTAGACTTTGTTGCGGCTGAATGGAACCCTAATAAGCTGTTGAGAAGCAATGTCATGAGAAAATAAGCAGAGCACTGGCCAGCCTCGAATAGTTTGTAGACCGGCCAACTTCCCTCCCACTCCCCTTTCTTCTCCCGAACGTGGTTAATTAGGGCCACAACACTTCGGACGGAATTAGGTCCTCACAGAAAATCACTGGTGACTGCCATTCTCATCTTCTCGGTGGCTTTCGAAGCACAGCCAATGTTGATCCTGATCCCTCATAGTTTGTAGTTCCGTTTTGCCAGCATGGCTTCCCAGTAGCGTCGATAGCCCGCAGCTATCTTGTGCTTTCATATGTAAGTGTTCCGAAAACTAGTGTAGTCCAAGGGTTTGGGGAAAAGACTCCCTTTTTTTCTCCAGCATTATCCCATCAAAATAGCAAATCACGTCTATAAGTAGATGTTAATCATGAATTGAGAAAACCGAAGAAGGATATTTCTGGTCATTTTTTTGTCCACTTTTTTTAGCATTTTAGACCAAAAGGCAAAACATATTCGAGTATTTTTTCCATGTTCCAATTTCCAATGGACGGAGCTTTGGCTAAATACAAGAATTTCAAAAGAGAATCAGGAGATGCTTCACGGACATCTGCGATGCTTTAGACTTAAATTTCGATGCGTAAGAAATGGGACATCGCAGTGCTAACAATTAAAACGGGTTAGTTTGTGTACGCGATGATAAAAGGAGGACAAAGTCACCAACAATAAAGTGGTCTAATTCGTCTGTCTAAACCTTCGAATTTTCATCCATGACATATTTTTTGAAAATCAAGTAAACAGAAATAAAACTTGACATTGTTTATAGTTTGTGACGAAAATCCGCCTTCGCAATAGTTGTTAAGTTACATGGGCTGCGAAAGCCTTGATCTACAGCAAACACGGAGGTTCAAGTGACAGAAAATTGACGCCACAAAAAAAAAAATTTTGGCCCATGGGGTTTTTATTATTCCATTTAGCTTTGTTGTTTAGGTTAAAAAGGTTTCATTGCCAGCCGGGATGAAATTTAACACAGCTTATTTGTGTGGTGAAAATTCAGACGGAATCCGTAATGCAAATCGGCATAAGACACTTCTTTATAAATTTTTTTAGGTATTAATCTTTAAAGCCTAACCAAAATATCCTTGCAAGTAGAGCCTGCAAATTATGCGACTCCTATCCGACAATTAATTCGTAAATTTGCGAAATTGCGTAAAGGTGAAGTAATTTGAAGATTCCTTTTACTGAAGATGCATTCATCCATAAAAAGAAGGTTGATTTAGACTATTAAGAGCTCGAATGAATGGGTAAGGAAATAGAGGGATTTTTAAACCAACCGTATTTATTAAAAGCGAAAAAGTTATTCCCTACAGCTTGGAAACGATTGAATGGTAATCTTAACTATTCGTTAAATAAATGTAGTAAAGCAATAAAAAGGCTTACAATTAAAATGTAATTTTGCATTCCAAGATATTTTCTAGAAAAGAGGAAATACCGCGGCTTCCAGAGTTTCGCATTTGGTGTCAGAAGCAAGATTTTTGGTTTAAAAACGTTTTCATGGCCTTTTGGGTTTCTGTAAAGACGTTTTTGGAAGTTAACAAGCTATGGAGTATTAAAATATTTTTTGTCAAATACGGCATGCTGAGCGCCTGAAACGAGATAAAAAATACCCAAACATATGCTACGCTTGCCTAAAAGTGCTAGTACATTATATTTTGTGGGTCTTAAATTGTTGTGTTTTTAATGCTGTTATTATCATTGGATGGCCTTAGACACAGGATATTGTTTAATCGCACCACCAACCCCTTTCTGATTCGCTCGTGAACCCTAGCTCCTAAATAAACCCTTGCTATAGTTTCTCTCGCCCTCCTTGATGTGCATCACTTTCAGCCGTTTTTATCCCTACGATCGTATTTGATTTTTCTAGTCTGCGTATTGTGGTTGGCATTTGATGAGAAGGGGCTGGGTTGGCTTGCGAAGTCCTATGTCTTGTTACTAATCATTCTGCACGCCCGCATTTTATAGTCTTAGGCTTTGTTTTCACAAATTAGAGGCTCACTAGGATTTGCTTTACATCTGTACTCATGCTTGTCTTTATTTGAGGGCTTTTTACTGTACCGACCTTTTCTTAGCTGCACAATTTGCTGTTATAATGCATTCGTGGAGGCGGCTAGTATATTTTCTTTTTATCTCCTTATTCTGCCTTCTTTATATGTGGTCGTATTATTAATTCGAATGTTACTTGGAATTGTATTATCTTGTAGTTGAATGGTGGGCAAGAAATACAAGATTTGCGGCGTCGGCGCGGGTATTTTGGGTGTCCCTGTTTGTGCCGTCATCGCCTCAAAATGTCCAGAGTATTCTGTTAGTGTCGTAGACTGTGACAGAGACATCATTAACCAGTGGAACAATGGACCCGATTATCCCATTTCTGAGGTGACTTATAAAACTATCCTCTCAGTTATTACCTGCAAATCCCTCACATTTCTATCAATTGTACTTCATTATGGTTTTTTAAGGTTGGGCTGGATGATTTGCTTAAACAATGCAATGGCAAGAATTTTATAATTTCCTCCGAAGCCGATGCGTACCTTGCCGATGCCGATATCATCCTCATTTGTGTGAAAACTCCTGCCAAATCTCTCGGTGTTGGTCGCGTATGTTTTTAGTTTTTCGAGTTCCTTTTAGATACTGTCGAAGTTCATAAATGTTTCGTGAATAGGATAAATCAGGTGATTGAAACCCGTTCTGCGGAGGCCTAGCATGTGAACCCTAGGTGAAATATTTGTTTTGTTGTCTATTTTCACATTTGATTAAGTGTTTTGCTGACTTTTCTGTAACTTAGGTAGCATAGAGATTGTGGTTTTTTAACTTTGTACAAATCGTTCTGCATGACAAGTTACTTCATTTGTCTTTCCTCAATTCAATTTCCTTACCATACTTTGTAACTCTTACATCGCACCTATCTACACAAACCTCTGTGCATAATCAAATGTTTTTTTCCGTTGAAATAACAAGTAATTTTCTCATCTGATTAGTTGTTAGAAGTGCAAAAAGTTCCTTTGTAAAGTGACTCCAATTTTCACTTTCTTCTCTATTTTTACCTATATCCTTAATTACAATGACTGAGAAGAGCTTTAAATAGCCATAGAAACCGTGCACTCGAAACGCATATGTTGCGTGTGACAATTGTTTGCTTTTTGCGCACACATAAATACCCGGATTTATCTCATTCGGCATTTCCCGTTTACGATGGGTGGTAGTCAAGCCGAATTTTCAAACACCACCAGCTACTTTATACCTGAGTAAACAGCTGGCGAAAGTCGCCTATAAGGTTGAAACTCTTCTGGATTTTTTGTCGTTTAGCTGAGTTCCTCTTGGTTCTCTTAAATAGTTCCCCTTGTTAAGTTAAGTGGGACTGAAAAAATTGTTCTCTCCGGTTAAATCAACGATTTTCGCCTCTAATTTTAGGGCAGGGCTGCCGATTTGGGCAGTATTGAGGCAGTGTCGCGTCAAATTGTCGCCTCGGGAAACTCTTCGGCCATTGTGGTTGTCCAAAGCACCGTGCCCATTGGTGCTACTGATCTCATTAATAGCATCTTCTCTGCAAACAAAAAGGTTAGTTTTATTTTTCTTCCTCTATTTGTCGGTAATCGCTTCAGGTAGTGTATATCGGCAGAGGTAAAATAACTGATCAACTGTTGCTATATTTTAATTATGACTGGTGTGACAGTTGTCCTCTAAGGTTGTTACCATTGCAGGGTACACCAAACAAGTTTAGCGGGTCAATCACAGTTCGATTACTTCTGTAAGTACCCACTCCCGCCCCCTTCTCTTTCTCCTAAAGTCTATACAGAGTGATCGTAGTTCTATGTGTGTATTTGCACGCATTCACTTTAAAGGGCCTCCCCCTTAATATTCGCCATAGCCTTGGAGGTCGTCTCTGAAGACGTAATTATGGTATGCCACTATGGAAGCAGGATTCATCACCTACGTATAAAAAGTGAGAGACTACTAACATTAAGTGGTCTTGGAGTCCGTCAAGGGGAGAAGACATTGGTGCCACTGTCAAAGATCCACCCTGTGGAATCAGGGCTTAATGGGGCAAGTAGCATTACGGAATGCTGAAGGACTGTCGGCTTGTGTAAACACCTCTATGTTACTGAGATGGCGGTGTAAATCGCGAAGGTTGTGTACGTCTCTGCGTACGGCTAAAACAAATACTTTGCTATTATCTAGCAACCTTCGAAACTCATCGTTCTATCTAATCCTCAATTCGTCTCCGAGGGCAGTGTAATTGAAAATCTCCTCCATCCAGATCGTGTTGTACTGGGTGGAGAGGCGGATGCGGTTTCAAGAAAGGCTACCAATGTTATTAGTAGTATTTATGAGCGTTGGGTGCCCAAGGAGAAGATTCTTACAATGTCTACCAAATCGGCGGAGGTTACAAAACTTGTGACGAATGCCTTTCTGGCTCAACGCGTGAGTAGTATCAATGCCATCTCAAGTGTATGCGAGGAGACAGCAGCTGACGTGCGACAGGTTGCCGATGCCGTGGGCCGGGATACACGTGTTGGTGGACACTTCCTTGATGCCGGTCTTGGATTTGGGGGTAATACACTACCACCGGATCTTCATCATCTGGTAGGCTTCCTCCCTATCTCCGTGTCTTCATTTTTTACCAGACTAGCTATTCTAGCGATTCTGCTTTTTCTTTGGAACTGTCTAGGTCTACACTTGTGAGTCATTAGAGTTACCAATAGTTGCAGCCTTCTGGAACGCAGTATTGACTGTCAATGAGTTCCAAGTGTCGAGATTCTTCCGCAAAATCACAGCACATTACTGCGAGACTCTGCGAGACAAGAGGCTGGCTCTCCTCGGTTGTGCCTTCAAAAAAGGCACACCAGATGTCAAGTACGTGTGTGAAACCCTCCTGATATTGACCTATTCATGTGATTTCATTGAATTGGCAGTTGTCTTCAATAAGGTAGGGCTTTATAGAATCACTGCTAATCAATGCGAGCAGAATGGATGTCAAATTAGTTGAGTATAAAAGAGCAAAAAAAATTATCAATGTGGGGGTGGATAATCCTCAAACTCCTTCAAATTTTGTGTTGTGCTTCTTTAACTCAATGAGTAGAGGATATAAATGGCCTACCTTGACGGCATCAACGCTTATACGAATGATGTTCATGTTGAATCGGGACTACGGGACCTATTAGAGGCCGCAAGTAGTTCCGTTTAGACTTGAACACCACAACAGCTGCCGTTTATTCACCTAAGTAGTATTTATCTGCCTTTAAACCCTATGATCTTTTCCTAAAGTGGCTCCCGCTCTTGCTTTCAATAAATTAAATCGCTGAAATTTAAGTTCTGCTTTATTCGTCACAACAGAAACAGTCCGGCAATTATGATATGTTGCCGCTTGCTGTTAGAGGACTCCACCATCGCGGTGTATGATCCTCTGGCTAAAAAGGAATTCCTTGTGGATGCGATTACAGATATACTGGGACAGAAGCCAGGTGCGTTTTTTTTTTTGTCTGAATAACTCTTACGCCCGATTTTTTTGCTTTGAGAGTGGTAAAGGGGAAAAATTTTGCGATTTTAGAGGAAAATCTTCGAGTTAATAGACCTTGCTAGTCAAACTTGTCATTGTTACTGGCTCCAAAAGGAAATTGGGCTCTAGCTGCCTCCATTATTGTTTAACTGGTATTTCTAAATCGCCTATCTTTCTTGTGAGCATATGACTGTCTAATAGCAATGCCAAGGCGAGATGTCAATCACTACCTAAGGGAAGCATTACCAACGGGTAAGGAGTATGAGGGTGAGGAGGCAATATCTCTCTCCCTCTTCTCATTGATTCCTTAATCTATCACTGGTTTATTGCTGAAGAGGCGGTCTTTCTTCCAAACCCTCGATTTGCATCGGATGGATAGTTCTCAGGCAGAATGGTTTAGCCTTCAGCAACCCCACCACCTAAACCCAAGGCAAGCCCATTTCTCTGCGGCTGAAGTTGTCCTTTGTTCGCCTAACGAAAAGAAGGTGAAAGAAACCACCTTTAGTTGATAGGTGATTTGCAAAAGGGCGTCCTTGGAAGAAGTGAAGGGCAAATGGATATGCGACGTCCATTCGGCGGGCTTCCATGACCCTGTTGATATCAACAAGTAGTTTCATCACTCCAAAAGCCACGTGTCCCGACCAACACGTAGGACAAGAGGACACCTGTATGAGCTCAATTTGACAAGTTGCTAACTTTTTTGTGACAGATCAGGCTCTAAGTGTACCGCGAGGTGCTCTTTCCCCGTTGACACTACTGAAGTGGAATAGATCCACTCCTCACTATGAGGGTGAAGTTATCCCACTACAAAACAGAAGTTCACTTTCTGCAAGCAAACCTAGGTTGGTTGTCTTCTTCCCAACTTTAGCCAACATCGACAATTTGATTTGGTGCGCAACACCAATGGAGGCTGCTGAAAACGCGGACGGAATTATCGTCTGTACAGATTGTGATGAATTTAAGGTACGTCAATACAATCCACCGCTTCAATTTATTCATCTGACTCTACTCTCCCCTGGCGTCCAAAGCCTACGGAGAAGGTGGAAAGTTGATAGCCTCGTTCAACTAAGTCCCACCATCTCGCCAACTCTACCACCGATATAACACTTAAATAACTTTTATTACTGGTTATTAAAAAGGCGTGTGAGATTGGGGCAGTAGATGGCACCTCTAGCCTTCTTTGAAGTCCGTAATAAACCCATAGCAGCATAAAAGATTTATCGCCGACATACAGAATAGCTGGTAGAGCCTAGGCATGGCTTGACAACGACATTGACGCCAAATGTCAGAATAACGTGTGGGGAGTGAAGAGTCACGAAGCAATTAAAAGGCGGTTTTCCTCCTTGATTCATTTCACAGACCCTGGACTACAATGCACTCTACCAAACAATGCGAAAACCGGCCTCCTTCTTTGACGGACGTCTAGTGGCGCCTCATCGAGAGTTGCAAGAGATCGGCTTCCGTGTGGAAGCACTTGGAGTTCGTCTGAAGTGATTGCGGGATCGTACAAATGCCTAATTCCTTTAACCCCCTTTACCCTAGGTTCTTGTTTGCTTCCTCTTTTTTTTTTTCATATTGGTGATTTCAATAGTTAAAATACTCAAAGTAGCTAATCCACAAATTATTCCTTCGTTCCTTTCACAGGGGCTACATTTGACCCCCCCCATTTTCAAAGTCGTTTTTGATCTCATCACCTGTCTTGTTGTCATGCCTGTCCGTGAAGGCGCCGACCCTGCAGTCTTGTTAGTCACTCTCGTGAATGCACATGCAATCTGTAAAATACCCGGTAGGAGTTGCTGTAGTAACGAGTAGCACACGTATCTGAAGGTATTTGAGATGTGGGAAAGTTGGGCCGTCCTCGGCACCGAGATAGCCCAAGACAATGAATCATCATCAACTGAACTGGCATACTTTCCCAAGGTGGAAGCCACTAGGGTGAACGTATGAATGTAAATGCAGGGCGCTTACTTATGTGAAGTTCAAGAGGTGCAGTTCTAACTCCCTGGAATTAAACAATCCCATTTTTTATGAACTTCAAAGTCCCAGTTTGGTTTGAACTCCCTTCGAATGATAAAGAGCTAGATGCGACCGAAAAAGGGGTTGATGACCAAGCAGAAGAGGGATGGTAAAACGGTAACATACTGGGAAAAATTTACTGACCACACCGGCAACTGTACAAGTAGCTATAAGATAAAGACCAGAACAATCAACTCTACGAAGGCTTCGGCCGTTTGGGTGAACTCGCCTCGTCTTTTTGGAAGATAGGATTTGGCTGTGTCCTATAAGATCAAAATCTATCTGAACAAGGAGAAGGAGGAGGAGACGGCTTTGGGAGATTTTAGAGAGACCTACTTGAGATAGGCCTTCGTCCAGAATGGATCCTTCTTTGCTGCCTCCGCATGACGCAAAATAGCTCCTCGGATGTCTTTCTCTGCCCGTTCATCAGCTTCGTTCTTGCGCAGGACAATCTGTTGCACCATGTACTTGTGTAGACTCCCCACACGCTGACCAACATCCTCCCCGGCGTTGGGTACGCGCTTACGAGCAGCCTTACGCGCCGCCTCGTTCGCGGCCACAAGGTCCTTCTCGTAAGCCGCGATCGCAGCAGCCACAGCGAGTTGGTTCTCATCCTCCAGATTCCCGAAGCGTCGACGCATCTTCCGTGCCACGCGCACCGAGTCCTCGTCAAAGGTGAGGAGGGTGGGTTTGATGAAGGCATCCGAAGAGCAACCGTAGCCCTGACGACGACGCCGACTAGCTTCAGAGGCCTGACGGTAGGCACACATTAGGGCACCGTTACGGCTGTGAGCAGGGTCGAAGTGGACCGTGGCGGTACCGTTGGAGAAAGTCGTGACGATCTGACGGATGCGTGGATGCCAAGCCACGCGAATCGCACTTCCACTGCCTGGTTTGTGGTGATGAATTGGCTGCAAAAATGGGATTAACAACTAATGCCGCAGGACGACGAGACGTCACTGGGACACCAAGAATGCTAGTAACGGACATGCTGTTCGAGATTATGTGACTTTTGTGGGAAGTGGGGGAAAGAAAGACACCGAAAATCACATTTGACATGCCGCTGGTAACTTGAGAAAAGGTAGATATTACGATACGCTATGATAGCACTGGACCCCATTAATGCTACCTGACGTCTATAAGTAGGACATAAAAGTGGGAAGCAGGAAGAACACGAACACATCCACACAGGGGGGCCCGAAACAACATTTCAAGGTAAAGCGAGATTCGCGATATGCAACTACATTTTGACCCCCAAATCCTCCCTGCAGAACCGAGGGGAGGATATTGGCAGAAGTAAATAGAAGGCAACGCCATGCACCCAAGGCGATGAACGAAACCGATGAGCTTTTCGGTCATACAAAAAACGCACGTACTCATTCTGGAGCCAACATAAATGGAGTTGCTCAATGGCTTCTTCAAATCACCCAAAAAAACTTCTAACAGTTGTTAACAAGTCAATAATTACGAGAACATCCCAAGGACTTCGGACAACGGCTCATAAATAAATCAGGAGTAATTAAAGCACTAGAACAATGCCAAACTAACCTCGAACGTATCCTTGCGGAAGATAACAACCTCTCCACTGGAAGGATCTCCACGCTTAGCAGAGACAGCAGCCGCCACCATGGTGTCGTTAGGACTGAAACAGACCTCCGTCTGCTCAAATAACACTGGCAAATCACGCACCGTATAGACGGCTCCCTTGGAAAGAGCACGTAAATCCCACAATCGCACCGTATCGTCCATAGCACGAGAGGCAATCACATGGCCATCCCAGGAGAAGCATAGACACGTAGTGTAAGTTCCTACAGGGTGTGCTGTGCGGTAGAGGTGAGAAGTGTTAACTAGAGGTCTCCGGGTATCCCACACTTGCAGCGAACCATCCTCACACCCTGCTGCCACCAGAAATCCATCCCTAAAGAAGAGTTTAAAATAATTTAAGATGCTTACTTAGAATAAGCACCGGCGGTGGGGGTTGTCTTGCGACCCTGCTTATTGCGAGGTTTGAGGATGGCTGAATGGGAGGGGATTCGCGTGTCATCAAGAATCTGTTCAGCTGTATCGATTTCCCAGACCCGAAGGGTGGTATCCTGTGACCAGGTAAGGAATTTCCGACTATCAATTGGATGCCAAGTGCCTCCATTGAGGGCATGAGTGTGACCCTTAGCGCTGGCTGGATCCGTGATATACTGGTAGCCTCGAATCGTCTCACAGTAAGGCTCCGCATCACGTGTAAATATTTTGGCCTGAGGACTCCCCGATATAATTAGTATATTATCACCAGTGGGGCTAAATTCAATATGTTTTACTTGTTGGTCTTCGCTGGGTTGAAAAATCTTGAAGGCTCGGCAGCTTTTGTCCATTCCAGAAAAATCCCATAACTTAACGTCAAAATCAAAGCCTCCCGTAGCAACCCGAGATCCTGAAGGATCCAGAGCAACTGCAGTAAGAGGTTTGGGGCCATGGTTCAAGAGCAAGTGTTCGGCCATAGGTATAAAATAAGGATCCTCGGGTTGATCGGACGTTGTAGGAACAACGGTGTCATCATCATCGTGATCTGATTCTAAACCATTCTTCTCTGCTTGTTCTGATTGGCTTTGAACTTCTGAGTGGGCAGTTTGCTCTGGAGGCAAAATAAGTATAGGAAGACTTGCCATCAAGTTTTCTATTTCCTTCTTCATTCCTCTGTTTGGCAATAGTATGTGATTTTTCGAACATCTCCATAAAGTCAAACTTTCTCGCCTGCTTATTGCTGGTGAAGGCACTGAAGCCCAAGGCTTTCTCCATTTCATCCGAATCCATCTCAAAGCCGCCTAGAAGAGAGCATCAAACGAACCGCAAAAGAATTGTGTGCTTGAAAGTAAAAATTAATTAAAAAGTCTCGAAAAGTGCAATAAAGAAAAATAACAACATTTTTAAAGAAACACAATAACCAAATTTGGGCTCAAAGTTTTTGTGTAGGTAAAGAGCTTACTTGCGAACATAAAAAATGATTACAATCTTCTAATTAGGCTTTAGTCTCATAGTAATTGTAGGAAGAACAAACGCAGTGTTTCGTTCTTTCTTGATAAAAAGGCTATCGTGCACTTTTTTTCCCTTTTAATAAATTTCAACTCCTTCTATCCTTTTACTCAAAAGCAATATTCTAATATGCTTAAAAACTTTTTTGCATAATTTTTAAGTATGATAAAACATTTTATTTAAAAGTTTTAACTGATAGTGTTATAGAATTTTATAATCGTACAGCAAGTATGCAAACCAATACTATGCTTGATGCAGTAGCAAAAAGTTTTTAATTTTTAACGTCTTATATGTTACTTTAAACCGCTGGTTGTCCTTAGTTTTAATTGATTAGCTTTTGCCAGCACTATCCAAAAACCATGACCTCAGCGGTGTTGTCGAGAATGCCTCAGAATCCGTTTGCTAGTACGACTGCTAACATCGAGCAGTGCCTGTGTATAGGTGAGTGAATTTCTGATGACTTTTTGTGATCTAGCTCAAAAGCAGGTTGCTGACGACGATGACGAAGGCATTAAGCAGAAGGAAACTGCAATCATCGATCTTGGCAATATATATGCTAAGCAAAAGAAGGCCAAAGGTCAGCTGCCATAATTTCTCCCATACTTTATCAAATATTTTTGCCGCTTGCTAAAACCACTGCGCTTACTCGTGCTTTCGTATCCTAAAAGTCTGTTTCGAGCCCTGAGTAATGTGACGGTCCTCGGTTTTGTTTCTGTTTTACTATAGTTATGGTTGTCGTCTTTATAACCAAGCCATTTTTTTACATTGTAGAATTGGCGGATCTCATCCTGCTTACCCGCCCTTTTCTGCAACAAATTAGTAAGGCCAAGGCTGGTCGTTTGGTTCGAACACTTGTTGATCTCTTCCTGGATTTGGAAGCTGGTACTGGGCGAGAAATCGACTTAATAAAGGAGTGTATTGAATGGGCTGGTAATGAGCGACGGACATTCTTGAAACAGGCACTCGAGGCTAGACTAAT
Source organism: Echinococcus granulosus (assembly GCF_000524195.1). Taxonomy (NCBI): domain Eukaryota; kingdom Metazoa; phylum Platyhelminthes; class Cestoda; order Cyclophyllidea; family Taeniidae; genus Echinococcus; species Echinococcus granulosus. The sequence continues at coordinate 189,029 of NW_020170435.1, forward strand.
GGGCTTGTATGCTGACAATGAACGCTATGAGGATTCTTTACAACTGGGTAGTTTTTCGGCGAATTGGCGTTGACTTGCTACATTATTCTTTTCGTATGCTTTGTCCGTGGCACCGTTTTTATCATCCGAATCTATATTTTATAGTCAGCTCAAGTTGATCCCTTTTGAGTAATGGCATCTGTTTTTTAGTACATTAATGCCACTTTTGCGCCTTAACTTAGTAAAATCCTGCTCTTTTTCGCCAGGAAGTACTTTGCTTCGAGAGCTGAAGAAACTGGATGACAAGATCCTTCTCGTGGAGGTCCAACTAATGGAAAGCCAGGTCTACTATCGAGTTGGCAATTTGCAGAAGTCACGCGCTGCTCTCACTTCTTCTCGCACGACAGCCAACAGCATCTACTGTCCTCCACGTCTTCAGGCCGCTCTTGATTTACTCTCAGGTGCGTTCTGTACTAAGGCTCCATTAAACTTGGTTCTATTTCATAATGGCTGTTGTACCGTGACCACACCTCCACGTTCTTAACGTTGCGTTGCCTACTCATTGCAGGCATTCTTCATGCTGCGGATGAACGTGATTTTAAAACAGCCTACTCCTACTTTTATGAAGCCTTTGAGAGTTATGACTCCATCGGTTCAAGCAAAGCTGTAGATGCCTTAAAATACATGTGTTTGGCGAAGATTATGGTTAATTGGTATGTCGCTTATTTTTAACGTTTCTGTTACTACCCTTCCAGCACCTTAATGACGTGTTTGCTTTCTTTTGAATTAAGTCCTGAAGAAGTGCCCATAATTTTATCCTCAAAACTGACTGCTGGTTACAATCAAAAGCCCATTGAGGCCATGCGGGATGTTGCGAAAGCCGCAAGGGATCGATCACTTGGCGCTTTCTTGAATGTGAGTTGAAATATTCTGATTGATACATCGTTATCGTAGTCATTCGTTTTACCCACCTTGTTCATTCTCGTATAACCGATTCTTTGTTGGATAACTTGATAGGCTAATAAGTAAGAGAAATTCTGTAATGCTCTCATCGTCTTGTTTAGATGTGGCTTGGCGCTCATGCTCAACTCTTTGTAGCTCGCAGCTGATTTAATGTTGCCTCTTTCCGATTTCATCTGGTCGAACCCCGTAGATTGAGATGATCGAGTGGGAAAAGACACCTACTATTTGTCTAATATGTGGTAGATTGACAGGTTTTCAAAGTTTGTGGGTGGGATTTGGAATTCGTTCCTCCCTTGGGAATAGGTAGCTTCCTTTCAGATATGAGGTTAGTGTGGTCTGACCGCTTGTCATCAAAGAGGTACATTCGAACAAGAATGTGTTGTAGTGGTGGCTTCACCTGTTCTCTTTTGCTTTCTATTTAGTTGCGAGAGGAGTACAAGAACGAGCTGCTAGGTGATCCCGTGATATCACAACACCTCAACACCTTCTACGACACTCTGCTGGGTCAAAATTTGACTAAATTGATTGAGCCTTATTCGCGTGTACAAATCGCACATATTGCCAAGCTTATCAACTTACCCTTGGTATGTTTCATCAAGAATACGGCACCATAGTTCTGAACTATGTAAGTAATCAAGGTTTCTTATTTATTTTCAGGAAAATATAGAGAAGAAGCTCTCCCAAATGATTCTAGACAAGCAATTGAATGGTAATTTTCTGCTGTCCATCTATGACTTTACCTGATGTTCTGTTATGCCTTTGGCTTTCTTCATTTCCGCTTGGTTGATTTTAACATCCTATGAATGAATTATATTGAATGCAAGGCTTCAGCTGGTTGCTCCCTCATGTGTTAATCCGGTCCCAATAGGCAAATTCTGTAGCTTTGGATACTTTGACGCATCACTTTTATTGTATTTCAGGGATTCTGGACCAGGGCACAGGAATGCTAGTGCTTCGTGATGAGCCCTACGATGGACGTGATTACAAAGTTGCCTTGGACATTGTACATACCCTGAGCACTAGTTTGGATCTGCTCTTTCAGAAAGCCAAGAAGCTTGCATAAGTATTCTTTGGTTTCATTCAGCGCGGCACGATTTCCATGTTTAGTAAAGGCCTAATCTGACATGTTTCGCTTTTATTTTGGAATAGTGTCTACCGGTAACATGCACGGAAATTTGTACGGCAAATATGAAGTGTATTTTCGAGACATTTAAGGTATTTTTTTTCATTGTTGTCAGGGTGGGGTGCTGGGTGGTCTTGAGCAAGGTAGGTTCTTGACCGGGAGAAGTCCACCAAGGTGTTGAATCGCTGTGTCGGAACGTGGAGATTGATCTTCCTTACTGCCTGAATTACGTGTTGGTCCACACGATCGTCTACTGCGCTTGGCAGATCTGTCAAATTTTCTTTTAAAAGAAGTGGTTGGCAGCAGGCCGACGCCCTAATTCCGCAGCTTTTATCGCAGGTAGGTCACCAGATGATGGCATGTAATTCAACAATAAATCTGAGCTAAGTCCTAGCACAGCTGTAGTGATTCAATATCCGCCTAACTGAGTGCTAAAGTAGATGGGGATTCCAGTATCCTCAGGTCGTATTTTAGCTCTGTGGTATGACCTCTGAGACATGCCAGTGGCCTGCCAACAGCCGTGCCCGTTAGTAATAAGTGTACTTCTAGCGTAATTTAATGTGTGGTGTCTTCAGAAAGGACTCCGTATGCTGCATAATCTCTGTGCCAATTAAAGTAGCAAAACGAACAGCTATGAGCTTGATTATTCATGATAAACGCGATTAGTGCGGTGTCCTAGTAGCTAATTTCTGCGCATGATTTCCTGGGCACATAAGCCCTCACAGACTGTGGTTTTTGATATTATGTAGCGTCCCAAGACTCCCTGAAGATGAAAGAAGAAGAAATACTCGGGCAGAATATATATTCAGCACGGAGGTGTCCGGGCTATTGGCATGGCCCAAAAGGCCAACCCACCCGGCCGGGTACAAGAGGGCTAATTCAAAGTACAAAAGTCGCGCCTCACCAAAACCGAGGGATAAACCACTATTGTATTACAATTAGTATAGCATCCGAACCATTCCGGCAGCCCTCAGGCCTCTTTGCAAAGACGCGGCAGGCTACACTTAAAAATGTGTGCATAGTCATGAATTTCAAATATCCGTGGCTGGTAGAAATGAATATTTCAATAAAAGATAGAGTCGACATAGTAGCAGAACTGTTTAAGGTATTTTCTTAATTACGTTGTTTGAAGTTGTTACCCGCTACGGTGGTATTCACTTGTCAATTCTGTGCGTAAATAAAGTTATTTTATAACAAGCACCAGTTTGTGGACATAAAATCAATCATAAATTGTAGGGCTGTAGCCATAATACCCCAGAATTTGTAGTCTTCCAAGTGCAAGCCCTGTTCTTTACTAATAAAATTTCTGTGGTAAACTGTTGCCTAATTTTTGTTTATACTATTCACAATTTAACTTGTCTTTATGATTAATGACAAGGCGCATTATATGAGGTTCGGTAGTGTACTGATAATATGCTGCGCATACTGCCAACACCGTCGGAAATCACCGAAAAAACACCAAGTGGTGTTCAAAATTTGGCGGAGCTAGAAAATGTTAATAATCACTCTGAGAATTCACACTTCCATTCTGTTCCGGACTCACTCAACCGCAGTCCGGATAAATACAATAGCAATAGTTTCCAAAAATCTATCGAATTTAAAGACCTCGTTTATGCTATCTTCCAGGGTCGTGGCCTTCGTAAGTTTGTGTTCAGTTAATTTTTGCTTCTTTAGAGCCCAAATTTCTTTTAAAATCAGTATCTGGAAACTTCAAGAGCGGTGAACTAGTAGCAATAATGGGACCTAGTGGTGCTGGTAAAAGCACTTTAATGAATGTACTTGCTGGCTTTAAAACAAGAAATGTGTCTGGTCAAATCTTGGTCAATGGCAAACCTCGTCATCTTGCTTCCTTTCGGCGATCTTCCTGCTTCATTATGCAAGATGCGCCGTTACTTTCACAGCTAACTGTTGAAGAGGCAATGACTTGCAGTTCGCAGCTTAATTTGCCGCAGAACTGCCCAAATGATCAACGGAAGTTAATTGTAAAGCACCCTCCTGTTATACAGTCTTCAGTTTACCTTTGAATCATTGTATGCAAACTAACTAAAGTATACATAAACGTCTTTTCATGTTCAAGTATTTTCACCTTCTTCGTAGTTATGATACTTGTTGGGTCCTAACTACAGGAAAGTGACAAATGCCTACTATCTTCGGAAAATTTAGATTGATGAGATTTTGCAGACCTTGGGGTTATCCGAAACTCGCAACATTATCACTTCTGATTTGTCTGGAGGTCAAAGGAAACGTCTCTCGATAGCCCAAGAAATGATCAACAATCCACCAATTATGTTTTTTGATGAACCTACAAGGTAACACCTAGATTTTCCTCTTCTTTGTTAACATTATACTGCATTTTCCCCTAATAACTGCTCATTTAACCACTAAGACATGTGAATGAGTTAGGGGCTTGTGCTTTCATATTTGTAACTCTGATAGGCAGGAAAAAACACGGCCGTCCATATTAGGCATGGACAAGTGGCTGCTTCTATTCTATTGGGCATTTTCGGTAGTGTCTGAGCTCCTTTGACGTCGCTTTAGTGGTCTTGACAGCAATGCAAGTCTTCAGTGCATCGTGGCGCTTCAAACAATTGCAAAACAGGGAAGAACTGTTGTTTGTACGATTCATCAGCCCAGTGCTACGATCTTCGATATTTTTGATCAGGTATGTCTTTAAAAATATGTGGGTGAATCTTTTTTACTTTAAACATTGTCTTCTTCCAATTCATGGAATTAAACTTATTAAGTGTGCAATTCGTTTAACTTTTGACCCCAAATCCTACAAATCTATCACAGAAATTCCGTATGTTACAGCCCTTTCTTTTTGTAAAGAGGAATGTGTTACTACTACTGATATCCCAATCAGACTTTCTGTACCTTTGTCTCTCATATCTCTCTCATACCTCATATCCTTCCATATGCCCACTGTTAGGACTCAACAAACCTCACTGCTGTGGCAAATTTGCCACCCAGTTGGACGTAACGCGTGTGGGTGCTTATATGACCCTCAGAAATACACCTTAGTTGCCTCTCCTTTCCAATGGACTCGATTTCATCTATCATTTATTCCGCCTCACAGAAGTGTATTTTCCCACGCTTTTCCGTGGTGGCCATATCACCCCACTGCTTTTTACATTTGACCTTTTAAATGAGTTTTTATAAGGCAAACCTTTCCTCCTCGCTTAATTGATGAAGAAGTTGTGCTATTTAGGAGAGGGTGAATCTTACCTCTGGCCCAGAATAGGCGGTCAATGTATATGTGTTTGTGATGACGATCCTGGCAGTTTGTTGGACGCAATCTTTATTCTTATTTCTTTACTAAGACGAAGTGAAAATATGAAAAAAGGAAATAAGGAAGTTAAATATTTTAGGGCTGAAATGAGTGTTAAGCTCTCTTCATCGCGTTTATTCCTAGTTGCTGTCCTTTTATCTGGATTCAGTGCCACTGTCCTCTGCGTATTGAGGAAGAACACAAATTCATCTAACCAGGATGTGTATTTGGGACAGGTGGGAGTTGCCAAGGTCGGAGAAAATGGTAGTAGGCTTGACAAAGTGCAATGTACTTTTACTCTACAGACTCATGTTTGTGTACTCATTCCCCTCTCCCTCCTTCTCGGTGGGGTCTCATTGATGTATGTGGGGTGATTTCTTACAGGTGTTGTCATTTTCTGACAGGAAGGTCGTTAAATGTTTGTCCACAGGAGCAATTACTTGTGCAGCCCTGACATCACTGCCACGTGAAGGTTAGAGGTGGAGATCTGCAAGTTCTGAGTTAAGCACTTTCATCTGCCAAGGGACATCATGTTCCGCTGATGCATTCACTACCACTTGATAATAGATACCTAATCAACAGTTCATTTGTCACCTTCTTCTTTTTTGTAATTTCACTATGGAAGGAAAAAGGATTAGAGTCCCAATTCGGGCTGAACATGTGGAGACAATGATCTCATTTAAATGTATTATGTGATTGACAGACCTTTTATTTTCTCTTTCTCGTTTTTTAGCTTTACTTCCTTCGAGCTGGTCAATGCCTTTATCGCGGTCCAGTAAAATTTCTCGTTCCCTATCTAGCCTCACTGGGACTTCAATGCCCAAGGTATCACAATCCCTCAGACTTTTGTGAGTCTACGCCTACCTTTGATCTATCAACATTACAACATTCCAGGTTCTGTGATTTGTTAACTATCAAAGTGATTTGGCTCCCTTTATCTTCTCTTTTTTAGAACTTCATATCAACAAGTTAGTTGAGTTTAACTTTGAATTTCTCCCTCTATCCTTCATTTTCCCCTCAGAGTAAGGGTTTGTGTGACTTGATGAGTAGCATCCATTTGTTGTCATGTTAAGTATTATGACATGGTCGATTTCGGCGAAAAAAGGAAGAAATGAAACACCTAAGGCTGGCACAACTTTACCCAATGAGTTATAACGTTTTAGGGAATTTATCTGGTCTGTTTAATGCGTAGCTACTGATGTTATCTCATTCAAATGAGCAATTTGGAATGGTCATCTTTATTTCACCGGAAAAAAAAATAATTTTTTATTTTCTTCCCATAGTGATGGATTTAGCTTTCACTGAGGAGGATCAGGCGACAGCATCTTCCATTCTTCTCAGCGCGGTTAATAATGGACGTCTAGAAAAGGAGATTGTACGCCTCCAGGCTTTGGGTGCTTCCTCTTTCCTCGAGTCTTTAAGTGCAACTGTTAAGGTGTCTGTCGAAGGTGCCAATGTCTATGGAATAGCCAATGGTGATGAGACGGGCATGGAGATACCTTCAACTTCGGTTGAGCAGAAGGACCAATCAATCTTTCGAAAAACGGTGATCGCTTGTTTCTTTATAAAACACTTTTAAAAAAGGAAATTTGTGAGTCGTTGGGAAACGTTTAGAGTACCTTATCTATCCTTAGTAAACTTTAATTTCTAATTAATCCTTTTCCAGGTGTGTATTCCATCAATGAAAGTAAGTTGTTTAAGCTGTCTCATTTGTTGTGTCTCCTTCTTACCTTCCCTCCTCCACGTTCTACTCTATGGTTTCTTAGAGTTGACAATCTGTCCTCTCTACTTTTTTTCATCTTTAAAGCACTATAAATTTTGGATTCCCCTCTACTTTCCCTCTTTCAACTTGGCAGAAAAAATAGATCCCGTTCCGTTTGCCTTTCTAAGTAACTTTTTCTGATTTATTTTCCCTAGGAAAAGGTGAAACTCGATTTTAAGGTAGGTCCACGACTAACCCTAAGGTATCTGGACTGTTTTCCAACACTGACTGGCCTATAAAGTTGTTCCATTGTCGTCTTCGTCATTGTCAGTTATGATGATTGCTTTATAGCCGTCTACTCGTAGATACGATACTACCCTGCTTTGAAACCTCTTGAGACAAATTTGAAGGCGTAATAAAGCAGATGACTCCTATTGAGTATGAAATGGGAGGATGTGACGCCAAGGTGGGAAGTGTAGAGCTCGCTGACTTAGATACACCACATAGCTGGCTGGTGCTCTTCGCGGAGTATCGTGGATCTTGTTTTAGCATTTGAAAGGTAAACTACTTCATGAAGAAGGGATCTCATGTGTTTTTGGAGGCAATTTATTGCCCGAAACTAGAGCTGTGGTGGTTGTTGATGAGGCCATTCTCCTAACCCCTAGGTTAAGCGTCACCCTACATGAGCAGGATAACTCGCTTGCTACTGCCACCGATGTAGCCTCTCGAGTTATTCACTTATTCATGAGGACGCGGTAAGGGGGGACTGAAGGGCTACCCAGGGATAAGCCGATAGGACGCCTACACAAAACCAAATCGACCGATGTATTAAAGGCTTTCTGGCAGCTTTTGATGTTTGGCATCAACAATTCTCCGCTTTCTCTCTCCTTTCCAATCGCACATGGGCTGATCGAACTGTCCAAGTCCACTTTTCTGCTAGTGTTGGTTAATTTTTTCCCCTTCAACCTCGGGACTTGACACATTTTTAAAACTCGCCTCACTGATAGTCATTTCAGAGCACGCAATGCTGTTTATTGACCTTTTCCCGCATCCTCCCTTTCCCTCCTCTACTCCTCTCCCACTGGAATCACGCAAAAGCATCAAGACTGATGTGGGTGAATTGTTGTGTCTCGGGCAGCAGTTCCTCTCATATTTCCGTATTTCCCGGTCGTTGTTCTGTCATTAACTTCATACTAACTTCACCTTCCTTCATCTTGACTGGATAAGATGTTGTTCCTTTTTTTTCCCTGCCTCTCCCTTCCCCCACCCTCATGAATAATCAACCTTTATCCAACAAATGGGAGTTGTTGTTAATGTGCTCCGTTTTTTCTCTCTTAAATCATTTAATGATCTTCTACTTTTGATGGTTCTTTACTTACCAGCGATCATATCTGGTAAGTCCTTTCCTGTGTGAGTTGTAAGTTGGATCCAACTCGACAATCAAAATCACAAATTATTTATCACAACCTCCTCGATGTTCTGCATGCTATTTACTCCTTCATTCATCCAAAATTTTACAAATTTTATGATTTTTCCTCGGTTTACTTTTTAAATGTTGCCTAAGGCGGTGAACCGATTGTGTAGACTGACATCTCGGTTCCTTTTTGGTTTTTCACTTTGACCAATTTGGATGAAAACAAACAAAGAATGAACATGGGGGACACTCCTTCGAGGTTGGACTATTACATCAGATAAGGATTCTGACCAAACGGACTCTCATTTGCATCTGGCGGGATAAGGTGAGTCACTTTAAGAAAGGCCTTGTTTTTTCATCCTCGATTCTAACCATTTAGTCCTACAAGTGATAAATTACTTTTTAGCCTGGCTGAACTGCTTCTATCGAAGGGAGAGAAGGGTGGGTTGCTAGATTTAGCCCCATCGTAGCGTATCTTTTTACCGATGTCATCCTCACTTTGGAAGTGGATCACCTTCGGTGATCGGTGCCGTAGGGACTAAACACCCTCCTTTTTTCCTCCTTTCTGAACACTTAGTCCGCCAAGTGTTAAATTACCCTTCAGCCTAACTAAAATCTTTCAGATTTTTGGGGAAGAGGATGGATTGTTGGATTTGCTCCCATTGATTTGTACCCTTCTTCATTTATTTGGACTAAACTTTCTTGCCAGTGTCGTCTCTAGTATGGAAGCGAACCAACGTCGGTGATTGGTGTTGTAGAGACTGAACACTTAAAAGGATGGAGAAGAGGATGGGGGGAGTAAATTATTAACTTTAAGAACCAATTGTTTCATTATTGTTCCTCCTATATACCAAACGACAAATGTGTGCCCTTTTAACTACCCGATCCTAAATCCCCTCTCTTCTCTTCTGAATTGACGCAAACAGCTGAGGGATAAAAATAGTCTGCCAAATGGAAAAGGGGAAAAAGAACAAGCAGCCCTGAGAAGACCGATCTTTTGCTTGTGTTGTAACACTTGGCACTAGACCTAAAAGCCTCCAAAAGATTGCTTTCGCTCTCAGCATCCATAAGCCATTCAGTGTTCCTCTAATCCTTTTTGGAGGCTTCTGCGCTAGACAACTCCCTCTACTAGACATCTGGTAATGAAACTTCTAAGGTGTGTCGGTGCTCTTTCCTCCCTCCTTTCTTCCCCACCCCCTCTATCGCCATCCATCCCAGTGTCTCAAGTGCCCCTATTTGTTTGGCTTTGGCTGGGCATTTATACTTGCTACGTTTGTTTTCAGAATGTGTTCAAAGTTGTTTTGTTTCCATCAACCGTTGCGAAGCCTCTCTGTCTAGGTATCCCAGAGAGAATCCATTAGGGGCGCCTTAACCAAACTGTTTTTGACTGGCCTTTTAACCCATTTATCATTAGCTCATGAGCGCAGTGAACCATTTACTCGAGTTTTCTGATATAGACTTGTGCACTAACCGCTCCTCATTTATAAAGAGTTGAGAAGTTTAGTTGCCCGTTTCTGTCTTGCTGCAGGATACGCAATACCTCCTCCTCCCGCTGGGGTCAGCCACCCTAGGCCATCATAACTTGGGGGTGTAAAAACATAGTTGTCTTGTTGTCTCAGCCTGTAAAAACGTCTTGGCTTTGTTTCTGTCTTAAAATCAGCCAATTCGTTTGTTGCACAGTTCAATTTTTTTATAAAAATCACGTGTCACATATGTGTGACGCTAGTAGTCAAGATATTAAGCGAGTTCCTAACTGTTACTACTTTATTGTTCTCTTGATATGCCCAAGCTCTGGATAAGCTGGAGATCTTTTGACATGAACCATGTAACCTTTGAGGTCGGTTTCTCAAGATCTTTCCCTCTTTAACAACCGGCTTTGATGATTCAACCTATTAATGGGCTGACAGATGACAGAAGGAGGCGAACATTTAATAAGCTGCAAATGAGTAGTATTTAAATACACCGTCAATCACTTTAGTAGACGCTCCTGTGACCTTACTTTCTCTACTTTGGAAATTAAAATTATTTTAAAACCTCTGGAGGCGGCTAAAAGTCGTTTTTATGTTCATTTTATGTCCACCTACGTGTGATAGCTACCTGCTTTCCATTTCATTTACTGCTATTTCTGCTCTTGTACACTTCTTTGTCTAATCGACTTTTCCTTCTCTTCTCGGCGGCCATCCTTCCATCAATAGACGCTGACACGACTTCGTCTGCTGGCACATGTAGTAGTCGGCATACTGATTGGATTGCTCTACTTCAATGTCGGCAACAATGGCTCTCAAGTGGGCAATAATGCAGCCTTCATATTCTTCTCCACCCTTTTCATCATGTTCTCCTCTCTCATGCCCACAGTCATGACATGTGAGTGTGTGTGTGTGTGCTGGTGTATGTGTCTCGCTCTACTGTCTCATCATTATGATATCGCGTGAATGACAACCTAGGTCACGACCTTTTTAGGGGGTTTCTTGTCTCTAGTAGCTTCCCAAACACTCAATCGGGGAATGACTACATATGGCGGGAGACAACAAGTAACTTAGGCATTTATAAATTTATTAGTGGGTACAGTCAAACCCATCCTATGTCAGGAGGCTTTACTTTGCCATTGGTAGTGAAATAATGACCTCCAGGGCAGGCTTTCGGATAGCTGGCTGTCTTGACATCACCTGTCAGGCAGTGTATTAATCCGGCGTTCCTCTCACGGGCTGACTTTTCCTCCAGAATGGCCGATATGACTGCATTGCTGTTAAAGTTTTTCTTGACCAGGACATCACGCTACGCGGGTACGCATTATTCATTGTTCTTTGTCGTCACGAGGAAAGGTGATTAGATTGACGCACGAAGGCTAGGAGGCACATGCCACTCTGACTATTCCGTGTCATAATAGCATGCCGTTTAACACAAGACATCAAGAAAAGTGCGTGCATTTTCTCCCCGTCTATCAAATGCCACCTTGGAAGGTGTCTTCATCCCAGCCATACATCTGACGCATCTTTTAGTGTACCTTCATTCATCAATGGGTAATGTGATTAATTATTTAATAGCAGAGGTTCGTAAATCCCTACTCACCTGCCTATGTGCCATTCGCGCCTCCTGAATACCTGAGTAAGAAACCCTGTTACTGTCAGCACTGAAGATCTTCCTCTCGTCGGATTGGCCAATCAGGAGTAAATGCGACTCCCATTGGCTCATGGAGTAGGGATTTTCTTCTGCAGAGGTATCCTCTGTATGTATGTATGTATGTATTTATGTGTGTGTGGAGACATAGACTGTCCTCTGCCACCTCTTACGCCCTCTTCCCCGTTACTTTCAGTCCCGTTGGAAATGCGTGTCTTTTTGACGGAACACCTCAATTATTGGTACAGTGTACGCGCCTACTACTTTGCCAAGACACTTGCCGATCTTCCATTCCAGGCAAGTTAGCCAATCCTAATAGGCGATGACATAGTGCAGCGCCTGATTTTGAGGGCTAATCTATTGTCAGCCGGAGATGTTCGCCACGCCGTGTCACCAAGGTGGTGGAGAAAGAGCTCGCGGTGTTAGGTGGTTACATAGTCCCTAGCCCATCTCTTGGACCCTCGTGAGTCTCCTACCCCTGTGTGTTTGCAAGTAACTACATGATGAGGACGCAGGATGACCGTCAAAAGGAGAAAATCTGCCTTGTACATTGGTGGAATTAGAATGAGATACCTGAGTATCGTGCTGAAGGGTATCTAATTGTAGCTTGGTTTTCACGAAGGGGAGAGCAATAAAGCGTAGTCAATTTTTTTGACATTCTGGACTGGCCTCACCTCAGCCACCGTCGCCGGAGGTCAGCCCATTACAGCAGACCGATTATTACTAGTGTCACATATAGGTGACACACAGGTATTCCTATCTCTGGCTCTCCTCTCCACCTTCCTTCACAAATATTCGACACATCTTCTTAATCGCGTCATGGTGGTTACTGGTTGCATCAAACTGGTTCGTAGACAGTTTAGTTAAGTAGAGTTGGGTTGTGACAGTGTTGGATGTCATGACTATGGTGGCGTAAATACTGTCACCTGCCTAATTCCCACTTTTATTCCCTTCCATTTTAGTTACTATTTGCAGTCATCTACGGTATGATTGGTTACTTCATGACTGATCAACCTCTGGAGTTCAATCGTTTCATGATATTCCTTACCATGCTCGTGTTAACTGCTTTTGTGGCACAAGCCCAAGGCCTGCTCATTGGTGCATCTACTGATCTTGAGGTACTTTTAAATGCACCTTAGTGACAAAAATTTCTTAAACATTTTACTTTATTTATTGACATTCAGCGGACTTTAGTGATGATGGAGTGCGAAGAGCCCCTCCCACATAGTTCATTCCTCTCGCCTCCCCCTCCCTCTCCCCTCCTTCACCATTAAGATGTCACCCTAAGCGTTGACTTTAAACAAACTCGTCTGGAAGTTGAGATTAACCCCGAAACAAGGATAAAGTTTACACGATAGCCGTGCATCATAGGAGGGATGCTACTTAATTCATAATATGAGTAGCACGCATTATAAATTTAATTAAATTGCCTGAACAACGTATCGCTTCCAGGACGAGCTGCATGGAGCGAAAAAAGGTAGAGCTCAAGTCCAAACAGTGGTTTACGACTAGTATTATTTATCAGTTAGCTGGTTTTTGTGCGAAAGATCAATTCAAAGCAACGTGGAGGAAAGAAGATTGGGGAGTATTACGTGGGCGAATTATGGAATAAGCCTCTCTACTTGTAAAAGCTTCGTGTGTAGACTTTAAAGTGCTGCCCCTTTCACGGTCATACCGCGGCGTGGAGGTGGAAGCGGAGACAAAAGAGTGGTGTGAGCTCGGCTTTGAGGGTCAGTCCCTTGTGAGTATTTTTGGATTTCCTCGTCCACCCTCCCCAGTTCGTCCGCGGTAAATGACTACCCTTCCATGGTGTTGTTCAATTCGACAGAGCTTGCTTCTCTTCTACAATGGCAATATCTAGTTTTTAACACTAAGACAATGACAAACCGTAGTTGGATGACCTTTCAAGAGTTGATCCACCCATAAAGTACCAAGCAATGCTTAAATTTCCTGTATTATTCCTCACCTCCTTGAAGGTATCCGTTTTTCTGGGTCCCGCAACAGGCATTCCGATAATCCTCTTCTCGGGATTCTTCATCACTCTGGACACAATTCCAAAGTACTTACAATGGCTCTCCTACAGCTCCTTCACTCGCTATGCTTTTGAGGGGTCAATGAAGGTTAGTGGCCTCTAAGCAGTTTCCCTGATCTTGTCAACACTTACTTCATTATACCACATTTTAGGGTATCTATGGCAATAATCGAAGTGAGCTGAACTGTTCCAAAAAGCCAACTTCAATTTTAGTTTTTCCCTGTATGGCGGATCCACAGTCAGTGCTCACTTTGCTCAGCGTCAGTCACTATCATTATGGCATCGATATAACCGTGCTCATTGTCTTCTTCTTTGCACTGCGTGTTCTCGGTTTTTTTGTCCTTAAGTGGCGTGCACGTAATTCCACGTAGGTTTTACAATCCACTCGACTTCAATTTCTCCTCCCCCTTTTTCAAATAGCATGTACGCCATTTCAGTGTCTTCATGTGAGCAATCCTAACCCGTCTGTTATTTTCCGGTAGACGAGTATCTGCTCTCTCCTCCTCCTCCTCCCACTCTCTAATCCCACCATTCCCAACTATTAGTATACGTTATTTACAAAAACTATTCTCGCTACTTTTATTTGTCCTAACAATTCAGTCTCTCCTTTTACACCTCTTTCTCACCCTCCCTTATATCGGCATTCATTCTTTTACAAACAATTGAGGCATTCGGTATTTTAAAGTTGTTTTGTGTGTGATTGTTACTAGTGTCACATATATGTGACGCCACGAATTTCCTACCCCTTAGTCGCTCATCACAAAGGTTTAATGTGTTCGAGGCGCATGTATGTTGATGCCATCTACTAAGTAATAGAACACTTTGATTGTGGATGATTGCTTACGTGGAAATACTGGCGACGTAATTGTATGGCCACGCCATTCACTACCGATGTACACGTAGTGAAGCTGTCGGAAAGGCAATATCGGAAGTGGCAGTATTTTTTCCTCACTGCATAACTTGTAAATTCTGTGTGAAAAGTCAGTACTCCTAGTGAAAGGTTGGATGGGCTTCTTCACTTCCGTTTACGTTTTTTGAATTGGCAAGGGGAATGAGGAGACTAAACATATCTGCTGAACTGTTTTACCTCTCCCAGTTAAAGTGGCGATTTCTCCCCTCCGCCTAGTACTCTCACAAGAAAAAAAAAGGGGAGAGGTTGTGAGCCAAATCTAGAACTGATTGGTTAACGGCGCCTCAGAGGAACGCCGAAGTCATGAGCGTGTAGCATCACCTCTAAGGCAACATATTAGAGGTCATTAAAAGCAAAGCAAGACAAACGAGTCACTGGCAATGCTTAAGCATCCGCCCGCAGTGCTGCAACCCAATCGGACGAAGGGAAGGGGATGGAGAGGGAGTGAGGACTTGAATAACTACGTTGGAAGATGAGAGACTTCCACTACTTAATGCCCATCACGGGTTCACAACAGTTTCCCCTTTGGCAGTGATTTAAAGTAGTCAAAAGTGGGACAGAAAGAAGGAGAAATTATAAAGCACTAAAAAGGTGCCTTTTTTCGTAGTGAACAAGCTATATATTGAGCCTTCTGATTAGAAGGATGTCACTTGCATGACTGGCCTGATGAGAAAGTTGCAGTAAATCAGGTCAGCACTGCGAGGTGGGCCAATTGGAAGGCAGATGTGCTTTTGTCAACCCCTTCTTTTCCAGAATCGTGAAGGAAAATCCCCCCACAACATCACCTGAGGTCTTATTATTTCCCTGTGAGACCTTAAGTGTGAGTCTCCCATATCTCCTGCAAGCACACGCGCCTGTCCGCAGGAGGAATCGAACGTATTGTAGTCTGGCGTCCAACTCTTCGAGTCCTGAAGGTGGAGATCCAAACAACTAATGTCCTCATGACGATTGGATAAGATTTGTCATTTCTGGACTCTGGCTTTACTTCGGTATAAAAATCGGAGGCAAAAGTTTCACCGCCAAATTTGAAGTTTGGTAACCTGGATCCTGGTAAATGCGGTAAGTTTCATACGCTCGTGAGAAAAGTGAACCACACATCTGAAGCAGGTCGCTGTAACCTTAGTAGTCAATCGCAGAATCACCTTTACGTTAAGAACTGATGTCTGAGAGGATGAGTTTGGATTCTGTCAAGCACTCAACCTGATACAGATCTCCTTACCGACGGATATGAGCAGAGGAGGGGATACGGTGCGGACGTACACGCCAAATGGCTCATGAGTGGGGAGTGAAAGAGACATGGGGGTTGCTACAGTCTCGTCTATTTATAGTATTTGGATGATCTTGATGCTACAAAGAGTAGTAGTGTATTTAAAGTATATCTCTTTTGTAATTTCAGCCAATCAGGATGAAGTGAAGGAGAAGGCGCCATTCCATCTTATTTGAGAAATACAAACTTGTAAAAAAGACAGACAGGAACATTTTTTCTAAGACTAGAGGTATCCCCAGCACCTCTCACCTTTGCGGAAGAACCAAAGAGCGCCAATTTTAAGGGTCCACTTGTTGCCTTTATCTACCGAGCTACCATCATGGTATACAAAGATGGCTCAACAAAATCTACTAGTGAAGGTGAACCTGTGTTAATATGGTGATTTCTTGGTGTGTCGGAGGCGCGTTTGATTATGGTACTTCATCTAGTTGTCTCGCCCCATCTTGACGTCGAACGTGACTACTCCGCGTTGGAACCAAAACCATCCCGGCAATTCCTCAATCATATCCGGCTGGCAATTGTGGATGCAGCCGCTATTCCTCTTGTTTGGCCTTGGAACCATGGCTGTTTTAATCACCTGGTGATTGGCGGTTTCAGGCGATACCATTCCGAGGAGTCCAGTAGGTCAGTAGAACAGTCACCTTCTCTACTTATGACTCCACTAGTGCTCGTCTGGGTGTAGCAATGACGGTGTACGATTTTGCGGAATGGAACTTTCTTCTATCTGTCGTTGGAGATTTTTGTGATAACTGTAGTATTTTTATAGTCACACAAGGGATCACAGATGCTACCTCCGGTCACTTAAAAAAAGCATCCACCAAAACGTGGTACAAGACTCGATCAATTGGACCGGGGTAATCGAGGTGTAGTCGTGACCAAGGCTTCTCTGGCTGGAGGCCAAGTTACCGATGGGTCTGCTGGCATTGCCGAAAGCTTTGAACAAAATCGGCGATATCCTCATCCATGCGTGTCTAGCACACGAAACTTTTGGTGATGTGCTTCCACCTGCTTACACCAGGATTAGGTGCTCTTCGGGGTTGCGCAGTGAGTCATTATGGTGAAGTAGCGGTTTGAGGTCATCGCTTGGCGACCGAAGCAGTCACTTACTCCTAAAAAAAGCATATTGGCTGAGTTAGCATGTCGTTGAGCCTTGTCATCTCGGGAACTTCGGTAGCCGTCGTCTGGAGAGTCCGAATAGCATGGGTAAAGGGATGCGTGGCGACGTCCTCACCACAAAGCGTTGCTACCGCAACACCTTTCAGCTGACTTTAGTGTCTTCAAAGCGTACAAGGCAGTCTTCTCGGTCCCATCCAGAGAGGCTTGTAGTAATGCAGCTCAAAAGACGTAAATGAAGGTGTTTGCAGCTACGGTGATTGGTAGCTTTGGACTGTAATTAGCCAGCGGGAGTTTTGAGCCCAGCATACTCCTTAGTTAAAGAAAGGCGGACTCGGAATCGTCTGACCAATTGCATGGGTCCATAGGATGACCTTTCAAAGCAAGATGGTCAGAAAGGCCCAGATACTGTGGAGCTCACAAATCTGAGACAAACGGAGCGAGGTAGCCTCCTTTAAAGGTGGCATCAGTGGATTGCTACCTGTTCGACGTAGAGATCAGCGACCGCAAAGAGGAAACACTCACTCTCAATAGATTTATAAAGAATCAGTACTTCTTAGGACATAAATGAGGCTCATGCTCTTGAACATGCTCTAGCGCAGGCACGGTTCGATCGTGTAGGCCACTGGAAGTAGCTCCCGCAATGAGACTTCCAGGGACGCCGACAGGATCGTGTGCATTGCTGGCAAGGTGGATGGTTGTAGTGGAACAGGACTTGACACTTTTCGCCCTCCAGAATGATGGACAAGTCCTCCACGGTGGAAAGCGGGTAATGGCGTTCCTGAGGTGCTGTATTGAGACCAGTGGATAAATCAGCACATATTAGGACAAATTCGTCTGTTCTTCTGGCCAAAACAATAATTACAGCCAATTTGGAGTGGGGAAGTGGAGTCAGAACTTTTTCCCCCCTAAGTCTTTGAATTTTTTCTTTAGTTTTAGACAGTGAAGCATAGGTGACCGATCTCTTCGAACAAAAAACCAGTGCAGCACTTGATTTGAGATATGCGACGACTTGTATTACGGTGAAATGACTAAGTTCCGGTTGGAAAATTTCTTAAACATTGGCACCGACTGTTAGAAAAACATAGCAGTGAAATGTATTTGCTTACATATGACCTTGATTGGTAGCTCCTCCAGATCTGCCTTCGTGATTTGACACATTCTGGTGAATGACATGCCACGGAAGTGTACACCCCACTAAAGGCGTCCAGAGAACCTTACTTGTCTACCACCAACTCTGGTGGTGACCTTAGCAGCCTGACTTACTGATGGTTTGCAAAATCGACGGCGCATTTTCCCCGGCACAGTAGCAATGTCGCGGCGGTATCCAGATGTAGCCTCCTGAGCGGCCGTTGTGTCGGACGCTGATGAATTTTCAGCGGTTAAGTGTGCCGTTCTCGTGGAAAAATCCGGTTTCACGTACACACCCACAGTTCAGTGGTGGAGCTGTAAAATTTCGTCCACATCCTCAAAATAATCATCAGATCTGTCACTTTATCTAAAGTCGTGGAGCTGGAAATTTAATGTGGATGACTGCATGATTCAGCACTCCAAAATTGTCCACACCACGGGTAGAAATAATCCAGCTTAGCTTCCCAAATATAGTTGGTCTAGACTCAACGAGTCTTGAATAATCCAGGGAACGATTTCAAACCATCCATAGTTATTCTCAACAATAAAGTCACTTCTAGATCTTGGCGTTGATGGTTCAGTTGTATCAACTTCTGACCCTCTAGAAGCTAGCGCGAGTTTGTTTCTGGTTTCATACCTGCCGCGGAAGACAAAACTTTAGACAAGACGCAGCAGCTTCCGGACTTGGTGATACAACTCAAGGTGACGCAGTAGCAGGACAATAAAAATCCGGACTTTTTTTATAGACTTCAGGGATGGGATTGTCATCGCGGTGCCTAATTTCAAGCACAACTCTTGCTTTACCATTGCGTCACACACAATGGAAGGAAAATAAAAAGTGAAAGTAGTTTTGGTTGTCATAGCACCATTTCATAAACATTACCACACGATTTTTATCATTTTGACTGATGAACAGCTTTTTTCACGCATATACGACGCTTGGAATTAATTATAAAATTAGGTTGAAAAGTCAGAGACGTTGTGAAATCTTAAAATATGCACAGACAAGTCAAATTTGATCTTCACAACAATGGCATAGCAACCTTGTTACTGTTATCCATGCACTCAGGCTCCTCGTCCACTCGTACATCAGTAGAAGCCCTAATACCTCATGACCAGAGGCCATTTGCTTACTCCATCAGCTGAGTAGGTCAGATACTTCGGGAACATTATTAATGGTTAGTCTCAAAAGGATGCAGTAATTCATTACACATTTCTAAGACAGGCACCACCTCGTCCCTGGAGATTGGACCTTCTTCAAAAAGACGGTTTCCGCACTCAGAATCGTGGAAGGAAAGGGCTAATCATTGGAAGTGACCTTTATCCAAGAAAACATAGCATTCCATGGAGCGCTTTGGCCGTCATAGGGGAAGGAAGGGGATGTTGCCTCACGCTCATCCTCTACATGTGGCAATCACAAGCAAACCAGTCAATAGAGGTGGGAAATCTGCGTAGTTGGCCATAGGTGGATGTAGTTTCGCCTTTAAGCGATGAGCTACCTGGTTGGATGTAGAAGGAAGGCACCTTTTATGGACAGCTAAATCAGCAAAGAACCAAAAAAATAAAGATTTACTTAAAACCAGTCTTTTAGGAAACGATCTTTGTTTCTTGGAAAAAGCAATGTGACTTGAGCGGTCTGAGGACGTCCGCAGAAGGGGCGCTTCCAATTTGCACTTTAACTGTAGCCTAAAAAAGGTGAGCATCAGTCAAAGAGACAGCAAGAAAGTGATCAAAACATAAGATTCGTAAACATTAACACCTAGAGAGAAGAAAATTTCCACGCTCTAGTTGTACTGGAAATGCGTAGCCCAAGTACCTTATAAAACAAAAAACCTTGAAGGCCCTTTAGCAGAGGAAGAATTGCAGAGAGCCTTACAACCGACATTTAGAATTCGGATATCATGTAAATGAACACTGAATAAGCAGGACATCCAAACTTCCACTACTTGATCAACACTTCATTGACGTAGACTCTCGCCATGGTATTTGCGCTTTTCAAGATCTACTTAACGTCCCGAACCTACGAACAAACCTAGGTTAATGACCAGATATACGGACTCCCGTGTGCATTTGCGGAAGATATGAGGTAACTTCTCCCTTTTCTTGGGACTCGACACGTCTGGAGCAGCCGTGGTGCGCAATCAAAATATAGGCCTGGGTGATTGAACTACTGGAAATGAATTAAGTAGCATACGAGTTGTGTGATTCAGTAACACACATCCCCAAAATTACCTTCAAATTGGAGGGGTTAAAAGGCATTTCAGCCATCAAACCACTAGCCTTGATCCTTGAATGGTTTGGGTTTGCTCTGTTTCCTAGTGGACACTTACTGTGCTGTAAAGGAAGAGCTTAAAGTGACTTTTCTTGTGGCATCAAATTGCAGCTATACTTGAGCTTGTGAATCACTAATATTCCAAATTCTTTCTTAAAATTAAATTAGAAAACCTTTTTTTAGGTGGATTTTTAGGTGCAATGATGCATTTTTTTGCTTTATTGCAAAGGGAAGTTTTTAATTAACTCTTGCTGTTGTTTACTTTGTCCAGTTGAGCAGCAATGGTACTTTATGGCCCATAAGCAGTCGATAGGACGATGAAATTGAAAAGTTTTTCTTTGATTAGAGGCACGCGTGGCTTTTTTTGCCCCAAGTGTGCTTAAAGGGGGATTTTTAGGGCCTTTGGTGTCCAGTTCAGCCTTAAACTCGAATGACCATTTTACCACACTGTTCAGTACAGTTGGTGGTTTAAACAAACTGCTGATGAGATTTTGAGATGCCGAATGAGGCTGCAGGCATAAAGCTAAAGCACGTTAAGGATAATAAGAGGTGCTTAGCCACTCCTTTTTCAACATCTGTGCGTTACTGATGATCACCACCATGGTGGTTAGTTCTCGACACACAGTGCAGCAGTAGAGCCTGTAAACACTCATTTTAGAAGGTAAAACGCCTTACAAAACCTAATCGTGGGCTAATTTGAAGGAGAGCTAAGCCTTTCCATGGAAAAAAAACAGTGAACACACCACAACGCAATCATTTACGGAATATATAAGTTCACCTGTGAAGGAAGGCGATAGCAGCAACTAGGAGTCCCTAAAAGTAAATGATATGCCAGTGAATCTTGAGGCCCTCTTTATCATTAACACAAATCCAACGATCCATATTTTCTTAAATCCGATGTTTGAAATAATTCACTTCGCAGAATTTGTTGAAGGTGTCAGAACCTAGCCATAGTTCCAATGTATTTGAACCTCCGTAATTCACTGCTATCTACTAAGGGTCGGCTTTTCCAAAAATGGTAAAATTCTTTCTAATTCGATGTTTTTATAAATTTTAGCCACCGGCGTCACACATGCGTGACATGCGTCCATAATCATTTGACAATGGCTAGTGACTACCGCAAACTGTTACAGATTAGTATGCTGTTAGGTAAGGAGTGTCGTTGAACCATAGAGAATGATTGGGACTTTTTTCACTTTTAGTTAGTTTGGTGGGGCTAGTCATGCCAAACCAAAAGGATTCGGAGAGGTGGTGGTAGGTTTTTTCTTCTAACTCTGTGGCAATAGATTCTGCGTCAGAGATTGTAAATAAATTCGGCAATATTTGAGTTGAATTAAACAGCAAGTAAAAATGCAACCAATACGTGGTATCCGTTTATTTAGAATGTTGTACGAATTATTATAAAGCCATTTTGGACACATTTGCACATGAATTGGAGGTGCAATCCTAGACAACCTCCTAATTGAGGAGCAAAAAAATTATTTGCGGTGTCCAGTTTGGATCAGTAACATTTATAAAATCAGCGATCTCCTTTCTCGAACTATTTATTTGGGCATAAAAGTAGAATGTTGAAAATATTGAGAGGCGAAATCAAGGTATGAAGAATTGATAAACTAATAGACTTGGTGACTCATGGTTTCACTGATTTTAACAAAATGGATACGATATGAGCAGCTCCAAAAGGCTCAAAATTTATTGCTAACAGGTAAATAAATGTTCTAACGGGATGTGGATACATCGGTTGCAAATTACTAGTTAGCCAGAATTCACTACCTCGTTAAATGATCAAAAAGAAATTTCAATGCCATTTTGCTTACTTGCAAAAAATGATCTAAGCCCAAGGTATGCAGCAATAGTAGACGATAGAAGAATAATAATGGGTCTTAAATGCACAACAGATTCACTGCAAAATTCGGGAAATGACAGGCACTATGTTACAAAACCAAAATATAGTGCAGTTTTTATTAGAAAACTTAACTTAAGAAATATGAGAGGCACCAAGGGCATTAGGTCAAATGCTCGTGATGCATTATGTTAATTTATAGATGAAGTATTCGCTCATTAGACATCAAAGTTTTTTCAAAATGGATGAAGGACATCAGCAGTCACTTGTGTCAAACCTAAAGCTAAAATTGCTGAATTGCAAAATCTAGATCAAATACTATGATGATGATGTATCACCCAGAGTACATTTGAATCTAGATATCTTAAAGTAATACTTGGTCAAAAAGCCAAGGCGTTTCGTGCATAGTAACAGAAGGATCACTACCAAAGGTTCCGCAGAAAGGTAAAAGGTTCAAAAGTTAAAGGACAAAGGAAAAACTAAAAGTCAGGTGATCAATCAATCGTGAACAACGTACAGCACCTGTGGGCCAAATAATTCAAAGCAGACAGCGATTCTGGGTCACTATTGTACGAGAAGTTTATGAACAAAAACAAACCCCTATGCAGTCATATAACTATTAAAAAGATTTTTTCTTTAAATAGGCCCTCTTTAAGTATTTATATTAGGCTTAAATACTTACAATCACCAAAAATTCCCACTGAGAACCGTTGTTCAACTTAAAACACCAGTTGGTAACAAAAAGATACAGACAAATTTTAATATTTTTTTGAAGGCAAAAATTTTCGGGTTTTAGTTTTTTTTGTATTTACAATTTTGCTGGCCACTAACATCGGCATGAAACTGACATAAGATCGTTCCTTGTCGCCAAATAAGGTATATTCCAAAGAACTAGAATTTTAAGTTTACTAAGAGATTTAGAAACATTACAACATCACAACAAAATCGGAACTCTTTGAGATACACTACAGCAATCACATAATTTTCATAAAATTAAGCAGGTACCCGTGTGCAACTTTACGGACATCTTTTGGTAACTCTACTAGATGTTGGTTTTTTTCCTATATTGGAACTGTATCGGGGGACGTGGGAATTGGCTGGCCAGCATGCTTGTCCATTACTAGTATTACAAACACTGGCCCAAGGGCAGAGTCACACAAGATAATAACAAGTCTTATCATGGTTTCTTGGAGATAGGGTTTCACATCTATTCCACCTTTCCTCTTTGTTCTCACCTCAATGCTGTCCAGCCATATTAATCTGAGTTCTACATAACCAGTGGAGAACTGGAGGAAATAGTCTGCACGCAGGCAGGGTAGATAATCCCACATAAAACTTTTTCAAATAATTCAAGGCTAGTATCGCCTCGGTTTTTAATAGTTTTTCTAAAGAACACAGAAAGTCATGTTCAGCACGTCTTTCGTGGGTATTCACCGATTTTCCATTTGTAGCCTATCCATCTTTCTCGCTTTGATAAGATTTATCACCCAGCAGTAGAAATCAAGATAGTTTTACTCTAAAATAGGGTTTGCTTTCCGCTTCCATTAATGCGGCATACCAAGACTTCTCTGAAGACAAAGGTGGACATTATAATCCGACGGAATATATGCATTCGATCTACAAAAGGGTTTATGGCTACTGGTATGGGTCGCAGGCTAGACAGTTCGTAGAATTGAAGTGGCGGAGACCCTAAGTGGCTCAGTACTGAAGACGAAAGTTAAGTTACCCATTAAAAGATTGCATACTATCTGCTACATTTGCTTGGATCTGCGTGCGTGCGTCATAAGAATGCCAGTGGCGCATTCCTTTATTCACTTTTGAATTACTACGGTGCGGTGCTTCAAATCTCGCTTAACAGAGGAATAATCATATTACTATTGCAGAAAATGAGGATTTCAACAAAAGAAAGGGCTAACAGACTACTGGTGTGGCTTATGGAACATGTCGCTTAACGGAAGCACAGTGACAGAGATTTAAGTGCCCACCTGACTAAAACAAAAGTCTTTTACAAACAAGTAAAGTACTAGAAAATGTTGTACGTTGTATTAAATACACCTCATTGATGGCAGGCAGGTAGAAATCGTCTCTTTCCAAGGGAGGGTACATCATTAAACCCCTAAAAAAATAGATTTTTCATAAAATCCAAAGATTATGCTAAAAAGATGCAGTTACCTAAACGATATTTTTCAACTACTAAATATCACATAGCAGGAAGGGGGTTAGGACCGCAAGAATATTACAGTGCTTACGTATTAATTTCGTCTTTATATCGTATAACTGTGAACTTGTAACCAATAAGTTAAATTAGTTGATAGACATTAAAGTCCCAAAATTGCATGTTACCCATTGCATAAAGATTCACTGGGCAAGTAGAGGATTTAAAATCCTCTAAAATACTGTCAGCATTACGCATTGTCAACCAACCAGTAAAAATAGGGGCTAGTGGAAAGCTGTGCTGTGCAAATTTACAAGTTTCCATAGCTGGCTGTTCGTTTTGCTGGATATCCGAGCTAATGAAGTTAGAATAAGTCTTATGAGGATCAAACGTACAAAATTTTGACACTGCGGTGATTTCAAACTTTGTTTAGATACACGGACACTAATTTTAGAAGGTAGTGTTACCGCATTTTGACATAACATTTAAGCCGTGCAAATTGACATTCGGCTAGACTGTACATAATATTATTGTAATGCGATGGTGGTTCGTCCCTCGGTACTGGTGAGGCGCTAGTTTCGGACCTTTGTACTTGCCTTCTTGTACCTCGCTGGCTGGGCTGGCCTTTTCGGGACGTGCCAGTAGCCCAAACACCTCCTCTGTGCTGAATGTATATATTCTGCCCGAGTATTGTGTCTTCTTTCGCCTTCAGGGAAGTCTTGGGACGCTACAGTATTTTGGCAGAGTATACATTACTAATCCAGAATTTGATCATCTGTCCAATGCATTGGATAGCAAGGCCTGGACGAATTCCATTGGCACAACTCCACCCATTGACAACTCTTTGGGCGGGTAAGGAGGGCATTGAATCTGCCTTAGATTGGGAGGTCGTGATAAGCTAGAGCACTACGTAGGAAGAGACATCGCTGACGTATGGAAGAGCTGGGGGCACTAGTGGCATGGTCCACATGCTATGCGGCAGAGGACAGTGATAGTGCAACCAGCACAGGAGGACAGAGTGCCTGTGGTCTTAGCCATAGAGCTAAACAAATCAAATCGCAGAAGCAAATATCCATGAAGAAGTGCGTGGAAGTGCAACAGGAATTGTAGCATCTCCTGACAATCAGAACTGCCACCTAATTTGAGGCCACGATTGACTGGGCTGTCGTCACTGTTTCCAACATGGAAAAGCAGGCATGTTTCGCCAGTGTCACTATTTGAAGGCGTCATATTAACGAGCCGGCCGCCTCCTGTCCATTCAACGGCCACTTTGATGCCAACCAATAGTAAGATAGTGCGATGATAGTCAATTATTTAGATAAACTAAACGGAAGGTTTTACTGCAACCTACTCAAATCAGCGGAATAGCTACTCCCGTGGAGGCCAATACACGAAGAATATAACGACTTAAACACAGACATCAGATGTTGCTCTGCACAGGATTCGTTGCACGGGGACGCACTGTCAAACCTTTTAAGGCCTATCTTTACCCTCTTCCTCTATCAGCTCACCAATTTCTCCAAAAATTATTCTTTAATATGCACAAGTTAGCTCCGCCACCACCAGCAGCATCACCACTATCACCTGATAGCACCGCTATACGGCCTTCTAGCACATGAGAACTCCTGTTAAAACCGGCTATTACCGTAGCCACGGTTGTTGCGACACGTAGGCGCACAGCAGCGTCGCGTACAGAGCCAGTGCCCGATGCCAGGCGGCACCACAATAGCTGCCTTGGCCGCATAACGCAGACAAGGCGGCTCAGCGAGGAGGAGAAAGTGGACGTACTCCAACGTCAAGCAGATGCGTGCAATCCACTCCCTAGTGCGGCAGTACAATTAATCCACATGGGGATAGTGAACTTGCGGCAAGACAGGTTCTGCAATGGCAGTAATCAGCGAGGTGAGAAGGTGCCAACGAAGATGAGTGAATGTCGAAGCAGAGCAAAAGGCTACAAAATCCAACCACATTGACAACTGCGCATGAGGTGTGAGTAGTGGTGATGTTTCCACCAGCCATCAATTTAATCCACATCATACTTGTGCCTCACCCTTTAGCATTCGACTCATCAGTGGTGACAAGCAGGTGTGGCTCCACCCAAGTTGGGTGTATCAAAAGGCGTCTTCAAAAAGCGGAGTACGGTAATTGTATTACTTGAATGCATTGAACTTACGCAATTCACCAAATCCAATTTGCATCCACGTCTTTGTCTGTGTGATTATGGTACGTCTCATTGTGCACTGAGCTGTGCCAACCGCTTAAGGTTTTGTAGCATGAAGTGGAGGTGAATGACAAGCATGCAGGCAGAAACCATCCCCCCACCACTTGTTGAGGCATTCTCCTATGGAGAACAAAAGCTAAACACATAAAGAGCTATGTAGGTTGCTATTGTACTCACAGCTGCGACAATCACGTAAGGCGTTGAAGCAAGGAGTGGAGGTGAATAACGCAAAGCAGGGCATGTAGAGCCCAAAAGGTGGCCTCACCGCTTGTTGAGGCATCTTCCTATGGAGAACACAAAGTAAAACTGGTTAACACATATGAAGAGAGAAGCGTGGGGAAGATAAGTAGCGGTATGCAAAGACATGCAAGTGGTTAAGGTGATTGAGTAGGCCATTGTTCTCCTTCGTGGAATGGCGCAATAATTGCACAAATGCCTTACTTGGCAGGCAAGTAGGAGAGGCTCAAGTTCCAACCTACACTCATTAGTTGTTTCCTCCAAATCCTTCTCCATCCGTGAGCTATCCTTGCATTTCTCAACTACCAGCAGTCATCCATTCTCCAATACTTTAGGTCCATTCGTTTAAAGGACACTTGGTTGACATCAGCACTTGGTGCTAATCTAGAAAAGCACAATCCTTCAACTGTTACGCATTGTTTTGCAAAAGAATATGCATAATCCTGGCCGGAGATCTTATTTTGACGTGTCCTCTTTGCACTCGGATTATCCCGACTAAGTTTAAGAGCGTACTCAAAAATAATATTGCTAGTATTTACAAGACGCAGGGCTAAATGGTGAAGAAGTGATCCTTTTCATTTACGTGGACATGGATTATCTCATTAAGCCACTGAAAGGTGGTGCAGGTAGCTGCTTGAACTGTCAATATGGCGTGGACTTCTGCTTGGCCTACCCTTTTGTGGTCACCGAGCAACCCAACTGCAGCATTAATGATGATGAGCAGTGTAGGTGGGAGACCACGGTTAGTGGCCCATTGGCTACTCGTCTACGAAATTAAAACCATCATTTGTGCCAACCCAAATGGCTAAAACTCATTTGCACGTAAGTACTCACGTGGTCGCATAACACGGACTGACACGCACATTTTGCTTACAACACAAGGCCCATTCCTGAATTTTGCAACTTGCTGGTATAGACAATTGTGAAGTGAAGTGATCGTTGGCGTGCTCTTGGGACTGGTCGTGGTCTGATACC